>NC_069504.1:201089455-201389455 GCF_027579735.1 Bombina bombina
TTCCCTGTATACGGTAGTTCTTTCTAAATATTAAAATATTGATATTTTAATAACATAAAAATTAGGGTCATATCGTGTTTATAAAAAAATATAGTAATTATTTTGTTCATTCCATTTGGATAGACAGTATTTAACAAATAAATCCATCTACTCTCAGCTTTGAGAAGTGCAGTCTCTAAATCTCCTCCTCTGATACCTGGGGATACTTTCTCAATCCCCCAGCATTGGAGTTCATCTTTATTGGAGTGATGGTGTGTCAGAAAGTTGGACGCCACACTCGTGCTTGTTTTCCCATTTTCCACATCTTTTGTTGCATAGTTTATGAGTGGTCATTCCGATGTAAAGTAAATTACACCTGCATAAATCACTCCCTCAGTATTACAGCTGTTATATCTTTTAATCGGATGTTTAACTCCAAATCTATCTTCTATTTGGTTTGTTTTAACTATGTATTTGCATGTGCTGCAATTACCACATCGGTATGTGCCTGGATTGAATGCTGATTTTGTTCTCTTTGCATTGAGATGGCTGCTACTGACTACATCTTTCAAATTCTTAGTGCATCTGTAGCTGATCGCTGGTTTATTCCCTAATTTAGTTAGAAGGATTGGATCGGTCATTAAGATGTCCCAATGTTTCTTGATGATTTCAATGATTTGAGGTGTTTGTGTATTATAAGTGAGAATTAATCTTGAAACTTTACGAGTCTGCTTTGACCTTCTTGTATAGTAGTTCTTTTCTATTAGTATGTAATGCTCTATATTTTGCTCTATTTATGCTTCTTTTGCTGTAACCTCTGTTGATTAATCTTTGTTCAAGTTCCGTGGCTCTCCGTTTGAATGTCTGTTCGTCTGAGCAGTTTCTCAGTACTCTCAGGAACTCACCCATAGGCAAGCCTCTGATGGTCCCCGGAGCATGGGCGCTAGTGCTGTACAGTGAACTGTTTGTTGTCGTTTTCTTCCTGTACAGATCTGTTTTAATGTCCACTTTGATATCTTTGTAGATTGTTAGATCTAAAAAGTTTATCGCATTCTGGCTGGCTTCATGGGTCAGTTTAATAGTTAAGTCATTGAGGTTCAGTATACTAAGGAATTCTTTAGCTGATCATGTGTTCCTTCCCAGATGAAGAAACTATCATCTATGAACCTCCGCCATAGAGGGATCATGTTAGTGTATCTAGTTTTGGAGTCCGTAAACACATGTTCTGCCTCCCACTGTTTTAACTCCCATGTTGTGATCTATCGACGTGTAAAGAGATTCCACATCTGTAGTGAATAACCAAAGGTTTTCATTTAAATTGACATCCTTCAATTTCTTTAATATTTGCATGGTATATCGTATATAAGCGGGTAATTCCTGGACATATTCTTACGTCTATAATCTACATACTGGCTTGCTTTTTCTGTGAGACAACCCATTCCTGACACTATAGGGCTTCCGGGAGGTTTTTGTGTACCTTTGGTATTAAGTAAAAGGTGGCAATCTTAGGCCTAGATTTGGAGTTCGGCGGTAGCCGTCAAAACCAGCTTTAGAGGCTCCTAACGCTGGTTTTGGCCGCCCGCTGGTATTTGGAGTCAGTGATTAAAGGGTCTAACGCTCACTTTTCAGCCGCGACTTTTCCATACCGCAGATCCCCCTACGCCATTTGCGTATCCTATCTTTTCAATGGGATCTTTCTAACGCCGGTATTTAGTGTCGTTTCTGAAGTGAGCGTTAGAGCTCTAACGACAAAACTCCAGCCGCCTGAAAATAGCAGGAGTTAAGAGCTTTCTGGCTAACGCCGGTTCATAAAGCTCTTAACTACTGTACCCTAAAGTACACTAACACCCATCAACTACCTATGTACCCCTAAACCGAGCTCCCCCCACATCGCCGCCACTCGATTAAAATTTTTAACCCCTAATCTGCCGACCGCCACCTACGTTATACTTATGTACCCCTAATCTGCTGCCCCTAACCCCGCCGACCCCTGTATTACATTTATTAACCCCTAACCTGCCCCCCACAACGTCGCCGCCAGCTACTTAAAATAATTAACCCCTAATCTTCCGACCGCAAAGCGCCGCCACCTACGTTATCCCTATGTACCCCTAATCTGCTGCCCCTAACACCGCCGACCCCTATATTATATTTATTAACCCCTAATCTGCCCCCCTCAACGTCGCCGACACCTGCCTACACTTATTAACCCCTAATCTGCCGAGCTGACCTGAGCGCTACTATAATAAAGTTATTAACCCCTAACCCGCCTCACTAACCCTATAATAAATAGTATTAACCCCCTAATCTGCCCTCCCTAACATCGCAGACACCTACCTTCAATTATTAACCCCTAATCTGCCGAGCGGACCTCACCGCTATTCTAATAAATGTATTAACCCCTAAAGCTAAGTCTAACCCTAACACTAACACCCCCCTAAGTTAAATATAATTTACATCTAACGAAATAAATTAACTCTTATTAAATAACTTATTCCTATTTAAAGCTAAATACTTACCTGTAAAATAAATCCTAATATAGCTACAATATAAATTATAATTATATTATAGCTATTTTAGGATTAATATTTATTTTACAGGCAACTTTGTAATTATTTTAACCAGGTACAATAGCTATTAAATAGTTAAGAACTATTTAATAGTTACCTAGTTAAAATAATAACTAATTTACCTGTAAAATAAATCCTAACCTAAGATATAATTAAACCTAACACTACCCTATCAATAAAATAATTAAATAAACTACCTACAATTACCTACAATTAACCTAACACTACACTATCAATAAATTAATTAAACACAATTGCTACAAATAAATAAAATTAAATAAACTAGCTAAAGCACAAAAAATAAAAAAGAACTAAGTTACAGAAAATAATAAAATATTTACAAACATAAGAAAAATATTACAACAATTTTAAACTAATTACACCTACTCTAAGCCCCCTAATAAAATAACAAAGCCCCCCAAAATAAAAAATTCCCTACCCTATTCTAAAATACAAATATTACAAGCTCTTTTACCTTACCAGCCCTGAACAGGGCCCTTTGCGGGGCATGCCCCAAGAATTTCAGCTCTTTTGCCTGTAAAAAAAAACATACAATACCCCCCCCCCCAACATTACAACCCACCACCCACATACCCCTAATCTAACCCAAACCCCCCTTAAATAAACCTAACACTACCCCCCTGATGATCTTCCTACCTTGTCTTCACCATGCCAGGTTCACCGATCCGTCCTGGCTCCAAGATCTTCATCCAACCCAAGCGGGGGCTAGACATCCACTGAAGAAGTCCAGAAGAGGGTCCAAAGTCTTCCTCCTATCCGGCAAGAAGAGGACATCCGGACCGGCAAACATCTTCTCCAAGCGGCATCTTCTATCTTCTTCCATCCGATGACGACCGGCTCCATCTTGAAGACCTCCAGCGCGGATCCATCCTCTTCAATAAATTAATTAAACACAATTCCTACAAATAAATACAATTAAATAAACTAGCTAAAGTACAAAAAATAAAAAAGAACTAAGTTACAAAAAATAAAAAAATATTTACAAACATAAGAAAAATATTACAACAATTTTAAACTAATTACACCTACTCTAAGCCCCCTAATAAAATAACAAAGACCCCCAAAATAAAAAATTCCCTACCCTATTCTAAATTAAAAAAGTTACAAGCTCTTTTACCTTACCAGCCCTGAACAGGGCCCTTTGCGGGGCATGCCCCAAGAATTTCAGCTCTTTTGCCTGTAAAAGAATAAATACAATACCCCCCCCCCAACATTACAACCCACCACCCACATACCCCTAATCTAACCCAAACCCCCCTTAAATAAACCTAACACTAAGCCCCTGAAGATCTTCCTACCTTGTCTTCACCATCCAGGTTCACCGATCCGTCCTGAAGAGCTCCTCCGATGTCCTGATCCAAGCCCAAGCGGGGGGCTGAAGAGGTCCATGATCCGGTCAAAGTCTTCATCCAAGCGGGGCAGAAGAGGATCTTCCATCCGATTGAAGTCATCATCCAGGCGGCATCTTCTATGGTCTTCCATCCGGAGCGAAGCGGCAGGATCCTGAAGACCTCCAGCGCGGAACATCCATCCGGACCGACGACTGAACGACGAATGACTGTTCCTTTAAGGGACGTCATCCAAGATGGCGTCCCTCGAATTCCGATTGGCTGATAGGATTCTATCAGCCAATCGGAATTAAGGTAGGAATTTTCTGATTGGCTGATGGAATCAGCCAATCAGAATCAAGTTCAATCCGATTGGCTGATCCAATCAGCCAATCAGATTGAGCTCGCATTCTATTGGCTGTCCCGATCGCTTGGGCTTGGATCAGGACATCGGAGGAGCTCTTCAGGACGGATCGGTGAACCTGGATGGTGAAGACAAGGTAGGAAGATCTTCAGGGGCTTAGTGTTAGGTTTATTTAAGGGGGGTTTGAGTTAGATTAGGGGTATGTGGGTGGTGGGTTGTAATGTTGGGGGGGGGTATTGTATTTATTCTTTTACAGGCAAAAGAGCTGAAATTCTTGGGGCATGCCCCGCAAAGGGCCCTGTTCAGGGCTGGTAAGGTAAAAGAGCTTGTAACTTTTTTAATTTAGAATAGGGTAGGGAATTTTTTATTTTGGGGGTCTTTGTTATTTTATTAGGGGGCTTAGAGTAGGTGTAATTAGTTTAAAATTGTTGTAATATTTTTCTTATGTTTGTAAATATTTTTTAATTTTTTGTAACTTAGTTCTTTTTTATTTTTTGTACTTTAGCTAGTTTATTTAATTGTATTTATTTGTAGGAATTGTGTTTAATTAATTTATTGATAGTGTAGTGTTAGGTTAATTGTAGGTAATTGTAGGTAGTTTATTTAATTATTTTATTGATAGGGTAGTGTTAGGTTTAATTATATCTTAGGTTAGGATTTATTTTTCAGGTAAATTAGTTATTATTTTAACTAGGTAACTATTAAATAGTTCTTAACTATTTAATAGCTATTGTACCTGGTTAAAATAATTACAAAGTTGCCTGTAAAATAAATATTAATCCTAAAATAGCTATAATATAATTATAATTTATATTGTAGCTATATTAGGATTTATTTTACAGGTAAGTATTTAGCTTTAAATAGGAATAAGTTATTTAATAAGAGTTAATTTATTTTGTTAGATGTAAATTATATTTAACTTAGGGGGGTGTTAGTGTTAGGGTTAGACTTAGCTTTAGGGGTTAATACATTTATTAGAATAGCGGTGAGGTCCGCTTGGCAGATTAGGGGTTAATAATTGAAGGTAGGTGTCGGCGATGTTAGGGAGGGCAGATTAGGGGTTAATACTATTTATGATAGGGTTAGTGAGGCGGATTAGGGGTTAATAACTTTATTATAGTAGCGCTCAGGTCCGCTCGGCAGATTAGGGGTTAATAAGTGTAGGCAGGTGTCGGCGACGTTGAGGGGGGCAGATTAGGGGTTAATAAATATAATATAGGGCTCGGCGATGTTAGGGCAGCAGATTAGGGGTACATAGGGATAAAGTAGGTTGCGGCGGTTTACGGAGCGGCAGATTAGGGGTTAAAAAAAAAATGCAGGGGTCAGCGATAGCGGGGGCGGCAGATTAGGGGTTAATAAGTGTAAGGTTAGGGGTGTTTAGACTCGGGGTACATGTTAGAGTGTTAGGTGCAGACGTAGGAAGTGTTTCCCCATAGGAAACAATGGGGCTGCGTTAGGAGCTGAACGCTGCTTTTTTGCAGGTGTTAGGTTTTTTTTCAGCTCAAACAGTCCCATTGTTTCCTATGGGAGAATCGTGCACGAGCACGTTTTTGAGGCTGGCCGCGTCCGTAAGCAACTCTGGTATCGAGAGTTGCATTTGCGGTAAAAATGCTCTACGCTCCTTTTTTGGAGCCTAACGCAGCATTTGTTTGAACTCTCGATACCAGAGTTAAATTTATGGTGCGGCCAGAAAAAAGCCTGCGGAGCGTTAACAGCCCTTTTACCGCCAAACTCCAAATCTAGGCCTTAGAGTTAGATATTGTACCTTCTGCAAATGCCTGATTGAACATTTGGTTATAGCTCTTAGAGTATCCCATCATTGGGTTGTGCAAAAGTTTAGTATAACATTTTTGGTTTCTTAATTGTTTATGAACCTCCTTCAGGTACATGTCCAGGGGCCATATGACAATATTACCCCCCTTGTCTGTATTACGGATGACTATTTCATCTTTTTGTCTTAAATCTTGAAGGACCATCCGTTCCTTATATGTTAAGTTCTGATACATAAGGGATATCTGTAGTGCAGTGATATCATTGCATATCTTCTCAATAAAGGTATCTAACTGGGCAGTATTGATATTTCTGGGCATAATTGTGGATTTGTTCTTAATACTGTTCCTCCACCTTGCTGATGTTATTGTATCTGATTGTTCCAATAGATTCTCTAAATCTTAAATAGATTTCAACTCATCAGCATTCCATCCTGCTTCATTTTCTGTTTGTGAGAAAAATGTATTAAGAGCTAATTTGCACATATATAACTGTATATCTTTTATGGTTTCAAATTTGTCTATATTACTGGTTGGGCAGAATGATAAACCTTTAGACAATACTGATATGTGATCTTTGGGTAAGGGAATTTCCGATAGGTTAATTACATTTAGTGATTTAACCTAATCTGGGAAAATGGGCTCGGGGGTCTCCTCGATTGTCTCCATTTCCCCTGTCATTCTGTTGGTGCACGATTCCGGCCTCTGGTGGGTCTTTTGTTTCTTCCCTCTTCCTCTGTGTGTTCCCATTCTTTGTCTCCTGATTCTAAAAAATCCTTGTGTTTGTTACGGCTAGAAGATCGGGGGGCTATCATGCTGGGGGCTATTTTGGGAGTGCTATTGTCTGTGGCGCTGCCCTCTTCTCCATCGGTGTCAGACACATCACTCTGCTTTATGGAAAATGTTTCAGCACACTCTTCCCTCAGCAGCTGCTTGCTCAATTCTTTGTTCGGCTCAGAAGCATCTCCGCTAACAAATCTTTTAGGCCTAGATTTGGAGTTCGGCGGTAGCCGTCAAAACCAGCGTTAGAGGCTCCTAACGCTGGTTTTGGGCGCCCGCTGGTATTTGGAGTCAGTGATTAAAGGGTCTAACGCTCACTTTTCAGCCGCGACTTTTCCATACCGCAGATCCCCCTACGCCATTTGCGTAGCCTATCTTTTCAATGGGATCTTTCTAACGCTGGTATTTAGAGTCGTTTCTGCAGTGAGCGTTAGAGCTCTAACGACAAGATTCCAGCCGCCTGAAAATAGCAGGAGTTAAGAGCTTTCTGGCTAACGCCGGTTTATAAAGCTCTTAACTACTGTACCCTAAAGTACACTAACACCCATAAACTACCTATGTACCCCTAAACCGAGGTCCCCCCACATCGCCGCCACTCGATTAAAATTTTTAACCCCTAATCTGGCGACCGCCACCTACGTTATACTTATGTACCCCTAATCTGCTGCCCCTAACACCGCCGACCCCTGTATTATATCTATTAACCCCTAACTTGCCCCCCACAACGTCGCCGCAAGCTACTTAAAATAATTAACCCCTAATCTTCCGACCGCAAATCGCCGCCACCTACGTTATCCCTATGTACCCCTAATCTGCTACCCCTAACATCGCCGACCCCTATGTTATATTTATTAACCCCTAATCTGCCCCCCACAACGTCGCCGACACCTACCTACACTTATTAACCCCTAATCTGCCGAGCGGACCTGAGCGCTACTATAATAAAGTTATTAACCCCTAATCCGCCTCACTAACCCTATCATAAATAGTATTAACCCCTAATCTGCCCTCCCTAACATCGCCGACACCTACCTTCAATTATTAACCCCTAATCTGCCGACCGGAGCTCACCGCTATTCTAATAAATGTATTAACCCCTAAAGCTAAGTCTAACCCTAACACTAACACCCCCCTAAGTTAAATATAATTTTTATCTAACGAAATAAATTAACTCTTATTAAATAAATAATTCCTATTTAAAGCTAAATACTTACCTGTAAAATACATCCTAATATAGCTACAATATAAATTATAATTATATTATACCTATTTTAGGATTAATATTTATTTTACAGGCAACTTTGTAATTATTTTAACCAGGTACAATAGCTATTAAATAGTTAAGAACTATTTAATAGTTACCTAGTTAAAATAATTACAAATTTACCTGTAAAATAAATCCTAACCTAAGATATAATTAAACCTAACACTACCCTATCAATAAAATAATTAAATAAACTACCTACAATTACCTACAATTAACCTAACACTACACTATCAATAAATTAATTAAACACAATTGCTACAAATAAATAAAATTAAATAAACTATCTAAAGTACAAAAAATAAAAAAGAACTAAGTTACAGAAAATAATAAAATATTTACAAACATAAGAAAAATATTACAACAATTTTAAACTAATTACACCTACTCTAAGCCCCCTAATAAAATAACAAAGCCCCCCAAAATAAAAAATTCCCTACCCTATTCTAAAATACAAATATTACAAGCTCTTTTACCTTACCAGCCCTGAACAGGGCCCTTTGCGGGGCATGCCCCAAGAATTTCAGCTCTTTTGCCTGTAAAAAAAAACATACTATACCCCCCCCCCAACATTACAACCCACCACCCACATACCCCTAATCTAACCCAAACCCCCCTTAAATAAACCTAACACTACCCCCCTGATGATCTTCCTACCTTGTCTTCACCATGCCAGGTTCACCGATCCGTCCTGGCTCCAAGATCTTCATCCAACCCAAGCGGGGGCTAGACATCCACTGAAGAAGTCCAGAAGAGGGTCCAAAGTCTTCCTCCTATCCGGCAAGAAGAGGACATCCGGACCGGCAAACATCTTCTCCAAGCGGCATCTTCTATCTTCTTCCATCCGATGACGACCGGCTCCATCTTGAAGACCTCCAGCGCGGATCCATCCTCTTCTTCCGACGACTAGACGACGAATGACGGTTCCTTTAAGGGACGTCATCCAAGATGGCGTCCCTCGAATTCCGATTGGCTGATAGGATTCTATCAGCCAATCGGAATTAAGGTAGGAATTTTCTGATTGGCTGATGGAATCAGCCAATCAGAATATAGTTCAATCCGATTGGCTGATCCAATCAGCCAATCAGATTGAGCTCGCATTCTATTGGCTGATCGGAACAGCCAATAGAATGCGAGCTCAATCTGATTGGCTGATTGGATCAGCCAATCGGATTGAACTATATTCTGATTGGCTGATTCCATCAGCCAATCAGAAAATTCCTACCTTAATTCCGATTGGCTGATAGAATCCTATCAGCCAATCGGAATTCGAGGGACGCCATCTTGGATGACGTCCCTTAAAGGAACCGTCATTCGTCGTCTAGTCGTCGGAAGAAGAGGATGGATCCGCGCTGGAGGTCTTCAAGATGGAGCCGGTCGTCATCGGATGGAAGAAGATAGAAGATGCCGCTTGGAGAAGATGTTTGCCGGTCCGGATGTCCTCTTCTTGCCGGATAGGAGGAAGACTTTGGACCCTCTTCTGGACTTCTTCAGTGGATGTCTAGCCCCCGCTTGGGTTGGATGAAGATCTTGGAGCCAGGACGGATCGGTGAACCTGGCATGGTGAAGACAAGGTAGGAAGATCATCAGGGGGGTAGTGTTAGGTTTATTTAAGGGGGGTTTGGGTTAGATTAGGGGTATGTGGGTGGTGGGTTGTAATGTTGGGGGGGGGGTATAGTATGTTTTTTTTTACAGGCAAAAGAGCTGAAATTCTTGGGGCATGCCCCGCAAAGGGCCCTGTTCAGGGCTGGTAAGGTAAAAGAGCTTGTAATATTTGTATTTTAGAATAGGGTAGGGAATTTTTTATTTTGGGGGGCTTTGTTATTTTATTAGGGGGCTTAGAGTAGGTGTAATTAGTTTAAAATTGTTGTAATATTTTTCTTATGTTTGTAAATATTTTATTATTTTCTGTAACTTAGTTCTTTTTTATTTTTTGTACTTTAGATAGTTTATTTAATTTTATTTATTTGTAGCAATTGTGTTTAATTAATTTATTGATAGTGTAGTGTTAGGTTAATTGTAGGTAATTGTAGGTAGTTTATTTAATTATTTTATTGATAGGGTAGTGTTAGGTTTAATTATATCTTAGGTTAGGATTTATTTTACAGGTAAATTTGTAATTATTTTAACTAGGTAACTATTAAATAGTTCTTAACTATTTAATAGCTATTGTACCTGGTTAAAATAATTACAAAGTTGCCTGTAAAATAAATATTAATCCTAAAATAGGTATAATATAATTATAATTTATATTGTAGCTATATTAGGATTTATTTTACAGGTAAGTATTTAGCTTTAAATAGGAATTATTTATTTAATAAGAGTTAATTTATTTCGTTAGATAAAAATTATATTTAACTTAGGGGGGTGTTAGTGTTAGGGTTAGACTTAGCTTTAGGGGTTAATACATTTATTAGAATAGCGGTGAGCTCCGGTCGGCAGATTAGGGGTTAATAATTGAAGGTAGGTGTCGGCGATGTTAGGGAGGGCAGATTAGGGGTTAATACTATTTATGATAGGGTTAGTGAGGCGGATTAGGGGTTAATAACTTTATTATAGTAGCGCTCAGGTCCGCTCGGCAGATTAGGGGTTAATAAGTGTAGGTAGGTGTCGGCGACGTTGTGGGGGGCAGATTAGGGGTTAATAAATATAACATAGGGGTCGGCGATGTTAGGGCAGCAGATTAGGGGTACATAGGGATAACGTAGGTGGCGGCGGTTTACGGAGCGGCAGATTAGGGGTTAAAAGTGTAATGCAGGGGTCAGCGATAGCGGGGGCGGCAGATTAGGGGTTAATAAGTGTAAGGTTAGGGGTGTTTAGACTCGGGGTACATGTTAGGGTGTTAGGTGCAGACTTAGGAGGTGTTTCCCCATAGGAAACAATGGGGCTGCGTTAGGAGCTGAACGCTGCTTTTTTGCAGGTGTTAGGTTTTTTTTCAGCTCAAACAGCCCCATTGTTTCCTATGGGAGAATCGTGCACGAGCACGTTTTTGATGCCGGCCGCGTCCGTAAGCAACTCTGGTATCGAGAGTTGCATTTGCGGTAAAAATGCTCTACGCTCCTTTTTTGGAGCCTAACGCAGCATTTGTTTGAACTCTCGATACCAGAGTTAAATTTATGGTGCGGCCAGAAAAAAACCCGCGGAGCGTTAACAGCCCTTTTACCGCCGAACTCTAAATCTAGGCCTTAGTTTCTTAGGTATTAGAGAGCTCTAGGTACTACATGTAATAAAGCCAAGATTCTCCTCATTTCTCTCCTTCCACACACATGACATGAACAGAACCACAAAAAAGTCTCTCCTTGCTAGTTTTAAAAGACTGTGAATATATATCCAACAAGCTTTGATATAACCATTATCCCTGCCATTGTGTTGATAAACATATGTGTGTGTTAGTCATAATAAGAGTTAGTAATGAATACTGTTAGCCTACTTTTTTAAACTGTGCAGCAAAGTTAAAACAAGCCTTATTCTTTTGCCAAGTATCCAAGGTTTTAGCTATATATGTTCTCTAAAGCAAGATTTAATGTGGCCTGATAATATTTTTACTGTTTGATGAATTATGTGTGCATGGAATCATGAAAACTTCCATAACTCTTACAATTGCTAACTCGGGACAAACTTTTCTTAGAAAATTCAAGCCACTATTCAAATTCAAGTGGTCACGGATGAAAAACATGGCTCATCAGCTGAAGTATGATATGTTGCAGGAAAATATGCTGCAGTTTGTGCTCCTATATCTGGCCACAACTTTTCCCTGATTATCTTTTTGAATATACTTGAAAATATGATGCAAATTAAAGCAAACCCACTAGAAAAAACATGATGCTTCATGCACTATTGGGAAGATGGACACGGTTCCTTATTGGGAACCTATCATCCCATCTTTGTGGTTAGCGGACAACAGATGTTTAGGGTCGTGACCTTTGCTTTTTACAATGCAGTAAGCAAGCTTGCATGAGTGATTCTGTCTAATGCTATTTAGATACTATCTTGATACATTCTATCTCCTGATATTAGTAGAATGCATATTTGAGTTAAGGGGGTATTCCCGGTTATGCCTGACTCATTTACCTAAGTCATGCTCATTTTCTAGAAACGTACCAATTAGGTGGCATACACCTTGTTTCTGACCATTGGTTTTTATATGTTTTCCCATTTTTTAAACTGTTTGCGTTTGATGGCCCTTGCTAGGAGCTTTCCTGTTTTATCACTGTGCTCATAGTATAATTGTTTCAGACGGAGTGCATTTCTTTGGTGTTCCTCTGCCAGTAGGTGTTTGATTTCCTCTCTAGCCTGTGTGAGGTTTGCAAGGTTATCTGTGTGTGGGGTCCTTTTTATTTTGATCTTCTTGTTTAATATTAATTAATATTCATGTTTAAATTAATTTGTCTTGGAACGGCTACAATGTGTATGTATGTACTGTATATATATATATATTCATATTTGCATATATGTATATAGATATATAAACACATAAACACACAAGTATATATATATATATATATATATATATATATATATATATATATATATATATATATATATATATATATATATATATATATATATATATTTACATACATAATTGTCCTTTCCAGTCAACCACCTTGTCATATACCATATACATTTAAACTATTATAAATATATATTTTTAAATATTTTTTTGAATAATTTTATTCAAATAGTGTATATTACCACTTACACTCTATGATAGGTTTTAAGTCACTTTAAAAAGAAAGAAAGAACAATCTTCTCATAAGAACTACACAATTTCATTAATATTAAATGATTACAAAGATGGTAAAAAGGTTTGCAATGTATTTTGTGAATGTATGTTAGTAGGAGATGCTGCTGAAAGTATTAATTATAGCGGAATTATTAGCTGCATATTTAAGGTGGCTAATGTTTTTGCTGAATGAGTATTAAGAGGTTATATATAAAAGAAGGGCAATCAGTAAGAGGATTTAGTCATTACATAGCTAAAGAATAAATGGTGTAAAATGGTTTAAAGACATTAGCTGAACTCAAGAGGAGGCCAGTTTATTGAAATACTATCAAAGGCATAAATGATGAAGATTAGCTAATAGCCTTGAAGGTAAGAAACAACTATTCATGTGAATAGAAATTTATAACCTTTCAATCATGTTTTTTTTGTTTTGTTTTTTAACGTAGATTTTGAAATAAATAATTTTAATGTGATGTTTTGAAAGCTTACATACATATCACAACTAGTATTGTTAAGTTTACCACACCTCTCATTTATCATTATACATATATTATGCTAATTTATTACTTATCTAAATTAGTTTTGCAAATAATAAGATTATTGTTATTCAAGACCATATTGCAAAGATGCTAATGCTTAAAATACACTATTGTAAATATGATATTAAGTATTTACCAATTATCGGCTAGATTACGAGTGGCGTGCTAACTGTAGTGTGTGAGTGATATTTGGTGTTTCTCAGCTCTTTATGCTTGACGGAAGTAGGGCGCATATTATGAGTTCAAAGCACATGCGTTAGCGCATTCAAGTTTAACATGTGTCGGGTTATTGCGACTTCACATTACATTATAGTTACACGTATATTAACACTGTCTGATAAAAAATATGTGGTTTTTTTTTAAAATGCATTAAAAATCTATAAGGGCTCAAATATATGAAGTCTTAGGCCCATATTTATGAAGGTCTGTCAGACCTGATCCGACAGTGCGGATCAGGTCCGACAGACCTCGCTGAATACGGCAAGCAATATGCTCGCCGTATCGCAGCATTGCACCAGCAGCTCACAAGAACTGCTGGTGCAACACCGCCCCCTGCAGATTCGTGGCCAATAGGCCGCCAGCAGGGGGTGTCAATCAACCCGATCATACTCGATCGGGTTGATTTCCGGCAATGTCTGTCCGCCTACTCAGAGTTTCATAACTGCTGTTTCTGGCAAGCCTGCAGGCTCACCAGAAACACGGGGCATCAAGCTCCTTCCGGAGCTTGATAAATATGCCCCTGTGGCTGATGTAACAGTGTATCACTTAGAAATGTGTCGCTGTGTTTTAGTTTTGATAATAAAAATACTATTTTTTATTCAAAACTGAGTTTTATACACATTTTACATGGGATTTTTCAAGTGGTATTTACTAGTACACTGGTAAACTCCTGGAAACTTTTCTTTTGAATTCAACTACACCAAATATTAAGAGACCTCCTACTTATGTTCCTGATACGGTGTAAGAGTTAACCAGACTACTCTTGAATATCTGGCCTGCGAGTATAGCACTTGGAAGTGCTTCACCAAATGTGACTGCAAGATTTTTTATTTCTATATTTCTTGTGTACCAAACATATTGCGCTATGGATATTCTCTTCTGATTTACCCTAAGAAAGAAAAAGAGCAAAAGAGAGGGTGAAGAGAGAGCAAAAGAGGAGGGAGAGTGCAAAAAGAGAAGGGACAGAGAGAGCAAAAGAGAGGTGAGTGAGATCAAAAGAGTGTAGAGAGAGAGCAAAAGAGGAGGGAGATAGAGCAAAATAAAGGGGAGAGAGAGTAAAAGAGAAGGCAGAGAGGGCAAAAGAGAGGGGGAGAGCAAAAGAGGGGGGAGAGCAAAAGAGGGAGGGGAGAGAGCAAAAGAGGGGGGAGAGAGGGCAAAAGAGGGGAGAGAGTGCAAAAGAGGGGAGAGAGTGCAAAAGAGGGGAGAGAGAGCAAAAGAGAGGGGAGAGAGAGCAAAAGAGAGGGGAGAGAGAGAAAAGGAGAGGGGAGAGAGAGCGGGAGAGAGAGCAAAAGAGAGGAGAGAGAGCACAAAAGAGGGGGAGAGAGAGAACAAAAGAGAGGGAGGAGAGAGTGTAAAAGGGGGAGAGAGTGCAAAAGGAGGGGGAGAGCAAAAGAGGGGGAGAGAGAAAGCAAAAGAGGGGAGCGAGAGAGCAAAAGAGAGGGGAGAGAGCAAACAAGAGGGCAGAGAGTGCAAAAGAGAGGGGAGAGAGAGAGCAAAAGAGAGGGGAGAGAGCAAAAGAGGGCGGAGAGAGAGAGCAAAAGAGGGGAGATAGAGCAAAAGAGAGAGGGTAGAGCAAAATAGAGGGGGGAGAGAGAGAGCAAAAGAGAGGGGGGGAGAGAGAGAGCAAAAGAAAAGGGGGAGTGGGAAAGAGAGGGGGAGAGAAAGAGAGCAAAAGAGAGGGGGTAGATAGAGAGAGCAAAAGAGAGGGGGGATAGAGAACAAAAGAAAGGGGGGAGGGGGAGAGAGAGCAAAATAGAGGGGGCAGAAAGAGAGAGAGCAAAAGAGAGGGGGGAGAGAAAGAGAGCAAAAGAGAGGGGGAGAAAGAGAGCAAAAGAGAGGTGGAGAGAGAGAGCAAAAGAAAGGGTGAAGAGAGAGAGTAAAAGGGGGGGTGAGAGAGAGCAAAAGAGAGGGGGAGAGAGAGCAAAAGAGGAGAGAGAGTGCAAAAAGAGAAAGGACAGAGAGAGCAAAAGAGAGGTGAGTGAGATCAAAATAGTGTAGAGAGAGAGCAAAAGAGGAGGGAGATAGAGCAAAAGAAAGGGGAGAGAGAGTAAAAGAGAAGGCAGAGAGGGCAAAAGAGAGGGGGAGAGCAAGAGAAGGGGGAGAGCAAAAGAGGGAGGGGAGAGAGCAAAAGAGGGGGGAGAGAGGGAAAAAGAGGGGAGAGAGTGCAAATGAGAGGGGAGAGAGAGCAAAAGAGAGGGGAGAGAGAGCAAAAGAGAGGGGAGAGAGTGGGAGAGAGATCAAAAGAGAGGAGAGAGAGCACAAAAGAGGGGGGAGAGAGAGAACAAAAGAGAGGGAGGAGAGAGTGTAAAAGGGGGAGAGAGTGCAAAAGGAGGGGGAGAGCAAAAGAGGGGGAGTGAGAAAGCAAAAGAGGGGAGAGAGAGAGCAAAAGAGAGGGGAGAGAGCAAACAAGAGGGCAGAGAGTGCAAAAGAGGGGGGAGAGAGAGAGTAAAAGAGAGGGGAGAGAGCAAAAGAGGGCGGAGAGAGAGAGCAAAAGAGGGGAGATAGAGCAAAAGAGAAGGGGGAGAGCAAAAGAGAGGGGGAGAGAGAGAGCAAAAGAGAGGGGGGAGAGAGAGCAAAAGAAAAGGGGGAGAGGGAAAGAGAGGGGGAGGGAAAGAGAGCAAAAGAGAGGGGGTAGATAGAGAGAGCAAAAGAGAGGGGGGGTAGAGAACAAAAGAAAGGGGGGGAGGGGGGAGAGAGCAAAAGAGAGGGGGCAGAAAAAGAGAGAGCAAAAGAGAGGGGGAGGGAAAGAGAGCAAAAGAGAGGGGGAGAAAGAGAGGGGGGAGAGAGAGCAAAAGAAAGGGGGAAGAGAGAGAGTAAAAGGGGGGTGAGAGAGAGCAAAAGAGAGGGGGAGAGAGAGCAAACGAGGAGGGAGAGTGCAAAAAGAGAAGGGACAGAGAGAGCAAAAGAGAGGTGAGTGAGATCAAAAGAGTGTAGAGAGAGAGCAAAAGAGGAGGGAGATAGAGCAAAAGAAAGGGGAGAGAGAGTAAAAGAGAAGGCAGAGAGGGCAAAAGAGAGGGGGAGAGCAGAAGAGGGGGGATAGCAAAAGAGGGAGGGGAGAGAGCAAAAGAGGGGGGAGAGAGGGCAAAAGAGGGGAGACAGTGCAAAAGAGAGGGGAGAGAGAGCAAAAGAGACGGGAAATAGCGGGAGAGAGAGCAAAATAGAGGAGAGAGAGCACAAAAGAGGGGGGAGAGAGAGAACAAAAGAGAGGGAGGAGAGAGTGTAAAAGGGGGAGAGAGTGCAAAAGGAGGGGGAGAGCAAAAGAGGGGGAGAGAGAAAGCAAAAGAGGGGAGAGAGAGAGAGCAAAAGAGAGGGGAAAGAGCAAACAAGAGGGCAGAGAGTGCAAAAGAGGGGGGGAAGAGAGAGCAAAAGAGAGGGGAGAGAGCAAAAGAGGGCGGGGAGAGAGAGCAAAAGAGGGGAGATAAAGCAAAAGAGAGGGGGGAGAGCAAAAGAGAGGGGGAGAGAGAGAGCAAAAGAGAGGGGGAGAGAGAGAGTGCAAAAGAAAAGGGGGAGAGGGAAAGAGAGGGGGAGGGAAAGCGAGTAAAAGAGAGGGGTTAGATAGAGAGAGCAAAAGAGAGGGGGGATAGAGAACAAAAGAAAGGGGGGAGGGGGAGAGAGAGCAAAAGAGAGGGGGCAGAAAGAGAGAGCGAAAGAGAGGGGGGAGAGAAAGAGAGCAAATGAGAGGGAGAGAAAGAGAGCAAAAGAGAGGGGGAGAGAGAGAGCAAAAGAGAAGGGGAGAGAGAGAGCAAAAGGGGGGGTGAGAAAGAGCAAAAGAGAGGGGGAGATAGAGCAAAAGAGGGGGGAACACAAAAGAAGGGGGCAAGAGAGAACAAAAGAGAGGGGGAGAGAGGGCAAAAGAGAGGGGAGAGAGAGAAAAAGAGAGGTGAGTGAGAGTAAAAGAGAAGAGAGGGAGAAAGCACAAAAGAGGAGGGGAGATAGTAAAAGAGAGGGCAGAGAGAGCAAAAGAGAGGGGAGAGAGTGCAAAAGAGAGGGGAGAGAGAGCAGAAGAGGGGGAAGAAAGAACAAAAGAGGGAGGAAAGAGAGCAAAATAGGGGGGAGAGGGCAAAAGAGAGGGGAGAGAGAGTAAAATAGAGGGGGAGAGAGCAAAAGAGAGGAGAGAGAGCAAAATAGAGCAAAAGAGGGGAGTGAGAGCAAAAGAGAGGGGAGAGAGAGCAAAAGAAGAAGGAGAGTGAGCAAAAGAGAGGGGAGGGAGAGTAAAAGAGTGGGGGAGAGAGAGCAAAAGAGAGGGGAGAGAGAGCAAAAGAGAGTGGGGAGAGTTAGAAAGAGAGAGAGAGAGAGAGCAAAAGAGAGGGGAGAAAGAGAGAGAGAGAGAGCCAAAGAGAGGGGGAGAGAGTTAGTGCGCAAAAGATAGGCCAGAGAAGGAGCAAAAGAGAGGGGGGAGAGAAAGCAAAAGAGAGGGGCAGAGAGCAAAAGAGAGGAGGAGAGAGAGCAAAAGAGAGGGGAGAGAGAGAGCAAAAGAGAGGGGAGAGAGAGCAAAGAGAGGGAAGAGAGAGAAAGAGAGAGAGAGAGAGAGCAATAGAGAGGGAGAGAGAGAGAGAGAGCACAAAAGAGGTTGAAAAAGAGGAAGAGAGAGCAAAAGAGAGAGGGAGAGAGAGCAAAAGAGATGGCGGAGAGAGAGTGCAAAAAAGGGGGGGGGAAGAAAGCAATAGAGAGGGGGGAGAGAGCAAAAGAGAGGGGGGAGAGCAAAAGGGGGGGGAGGGAGAGATAAAAAGAGAGGGGGAGAGAAAGCAAAAGAGAGGGGAAGAGAGAGAGCAAAATGGGGGACGAGACAGAGCAAAATAGAGAAGGGGAGAGGGAGCAAAAGAGAGGGGGGAGAGAGAGCAAAAGAGAGGGGGAGAGAGAGACTAAAAGAGAGGGGGGAGAGAGAAAAAGATAGGGGGATAGAGAGAGCAAAAGGGGGGAGAGAGCAAAAGAAAGGGGGAGATTGCAAAAGAGAGGGGGAGAGAGAGCACAAAAGAGAGGAGAAAGAGAGAGAGAGAGAGAGAGAGAGAGAGAGGGGGGGAAAGAGAGAGCAAAAGAGAGGGTGGAGAGAGAGAGAGCAAAAGAAAGGGGGGTGAGAGAGAGCAAAAGAGAAGGTGGATAGAGAGAGCAAGGGATGGGACCGCTGTACTGCAAAAAATGTCCCGTGTACACAGGCTTTAGGACTAGTATTTAACAAAGTTTTTAAGTGTGTATTTAAGTAAATATTTCACATTCTAATGTTCTTCATATACAAAGGGGTCTATTTTTAAATAGATATTCATATATAAATATATATATATATATATATATATATATATATATATATACAGTATATCTTTATATATATATATATATATATATATATATATATATATATATATATATATATTTTAAAGAATAAATAGAACATATTCTTCTATGTGAAAAACATTGCAATGTGAAATATTCACAATTCAGGTCGGGTTTTGAACTCTTGAATATACACGATCGCGTGCAAACTTTTTACTTTCAACATAATCAAAAGAAATTATTGCATAGGCAATTAGCACATCTGGGCAAGTATCCTGCTTGCCTTTATCCAGTAAAACTCTATATACATTGTTACCAATGCACAAGAGAATTCTAGGTAAGATATGAAAATTGAATCCTCTTGTGCATTGGTAACAATATATATGGAATTTTACTGAGTAAAGGCAAGCCGGGATACTTGCCCAGATGGGCTAATTCCCTATGCAATATGTTCTATTGATTTTCTTTTGTGATATGGAGGATTTTAATCTCATGCATTTATCTCCACCATAATTTTAATTAATTTTACTTTCAACTCAATTCATGCAAAAAGCCTTTGCCTAGTGATGTTAATGAGCGAGCGCTAAATAGAGCTCCACTTGCAATTTAGACTGCTGCTTCCTAACCTATATGCCAGCTCTTAGCTACCGGATTAAAATCACCCCAGACAAGTCTGATCGAGATGCTTTACAGCCCCTGTTTGCATGTGGTTGGCCGTGCTGCCCGCGATGCTTGCCCTTACTGCTGCCTGCTCACTGCGATGACTGACGGACAGCTTAATGGAAGCAAACCATTTTCATCCGCTCATTGTTAAATGAGACCCTATGCATTTTTATGTTACATTTTAAGGTTTATAATATTGTACTTGCTAAAGAACAACTGTATTTTTCATTTCCGATCCTTTCTTAAACTGCGTACAGGTGTTATTATTTATTTTTTATTTTGACATAAAAGTACATAATTTCCCAGAATCCTGATTTTTAACCAAATAATTTATAAAGCTATGTAGTGAGGAAGATGTTTATACTTTGGTATCTGGAATGCTCTTGACAAATAGAAAGTGTAAAGAGAGCATCACTAGTAAGACAACAATTTCCTACACAGCTAGAAAAACGAAACATAATTTTCACTGTATGCTCATGCTCGTTAATTTCTGACATTATAAGAAATGCAGGACAGCTTCACACGAGCCTGCTTATTATGCTTGGCACTGTTTGTTGGCATTCTCGTGTTTGGAAATCAGATTTTAGGATTCCCCTAGACAATTATACAATCACAAAAATATATTAGATTTATATAGGTTGGCATTGTAATATTATATTAGAGGAGAATAGACCTTTTAACTTTAACTCATATCAAAATGGTATGCTGGGTCATAGGCTATTATGATCAGGTAATTGCACATTAATCAGTGCACAATAAGCTTTGATCCAGTCTAACAATGTGCAACAAGAGGCTTACACGAGCTGCTGAGAATAGTGCAGCCCTGCAGCAGCTAATCTTAGCCAAGGCAGATAACGCTATGATTGTGGCTAATGTACAGAAGTAAAACACTGAGATTTTGTTGCAAGAAATTACTGCTGTGCAAGCTGAGACATTTAGAAAGGTCCATGAGGAGCAACAAAATGCTACACATACTCTGCAGCAGGGGTTTCAAGCTATATCAGAAAGGCTGAACCCTGATTTTGTTGGTGGCTATCAGTGTTCCAGAGTAATTAGGGACAGTAACTACCATCAAAAGATGACTGCAGCTAAAGATGTTGAGAAGTACCTTCTAGCTCTTAAGTGCATGGTAGAAAGAGAAGGAGTGACAGCAGCTGAGTGAGTATACTTACACCATGAGTGGAGAACCTCAGAATGCCTAACTTGATTCAGAGCCAGCACAAGCCAATAATAAAAAGTTAAAAGCTGAAATCCTGGTATACCTGGGAGTGACTTTGGGAGTGCGTGCACAAATACTCCATTATTGGATGTGTTCCTCTCATAAAGCTGTATGAACCCAGATGTTTGACTTCATACATATTGCCTAGAAAAGGCTATTCCCAGAGGTCAATTCTGCTTACTAAAATGTGGAATTACCTGTAATGGACTACTTTCAGTGTGGATTAACTGCCTCCCTGCAATTGTAGATTAGTCAAAGTGATCCTCAAACAGCAGACCAGTTGATTGCATTGGTGGAAAGGTCTATAGCTTGAGCTTAAGCTCTGCACCAATCTTCAGGGCCTTGCTTGAATCAGGAAGTATGGTCACACGAGTCACTAAGATTATAGTACCTGATGTGGTGTTAAATTATGTGCAGACAATGAGCATTATCTGTGTTTATGGAGATAAACTTGACTATCCTACATCTTAAGTGAATATTGAGGACCATATTTATCAAGCTCCGTATGGAGCTTGAAGGGCCGTGTTTCTGGCGAGTCTTCAGGCTCACCAGAAACAGCAGTTATGAAGCAGCGGTCACAAAGACCGCTGCTCCATAACCTGTCCGCCTGCTCTGAGCAGACGGACACACATTGCCGGAAATCAACCCGATCGAGTACGATCAGGTTCATTGACACCCCCCTTGCTGGTGGCCGATTGGCCGCGAGTCTGCAGGGGGCGGCATTGCACCAGCAGCTCTTGTGAGCTGCTGGTGCAATGCTGAATACGGCCAGCTTATTGCTCGCTGTATTCTGCGAGGTCTGGCGGACCTGAACCGCAGTGTCAGATCAGGTCCGCCAGACCTTGATAAATAGAGCCCTGAAACTCATTATGGCAATTGTGTTTGTTTAGTACCAAATTTAGTGATAGGAAGGGGTTTTCCAACATTTTTGAAATTATCATCTTCAGCAGAAAAGCCAGATCAGTAAAGTGCAGAAAGGGGTCAAATTAATGAGGTTTATGTGCTTCATTTCTCTGAAATTGATTTGGAAGGTGATGTTATTGAAAAGGGAAAAACAAAACTTATTGCAATATGCCTGTATTGGTAGGAGATCAACCTGTTCCGTGTAATGAAGAGCCAAGTTCTAGCTTAGAAAATTGGATCAAGCATTACGTAATAGCAGAGACAGGGAAGACAGTTTGTCTTAAACACTATAGAATCATTTAAGCCCATAGGAAGGCTATAAAAATTGAAGAAGGACATTTTTTTAAAACTTGGGGTAATTGAAGAGTCACACAGCGAGTGGAAAAGTTCACTTGCCAAATGCCTAGAGTTGATGAATTAATAGAGAAACTAGGAAAATCATGCTATATCATGATAATTGATTTAATGAAAAGGTATTCGTAGTTGCCCCTCACTGATCAAGCAAAGGAAAATACAGCATTTTCTACCCCTGAAGGCTTTTTGCATGGTGCCCTGTCACATTTCAGCGAATGATGGAGAAAATTCTGGCCATGTACTGTGTGAAGTTGTACCTATGTTGATTTTGTGTAAGGGGTTATATAAGTACATTTTTCAATGCAACCAAAAAGAACAATGTATTCAGGAAGCTTCTGACAAGAGTTAATTGTATTCAAAGCAGCTTCAGGAACAAACTTTTAAATGAGCTGAGCTTTGTCTTCCCTCTCCCACATGGAGGGAGATAGCATTATATAGCCAATACTTCATTTTTTAAATTGTATAGGAAAAGATAAAAGGTAAAGGTAAAACTATTTGTAAACAATTTTGTACTCTCCAGTGTGTAAAACTGATCAATGTTGTAAATTTCAGCAATCATAAAACAATAAAAAAGTCTCTGTCTGCAGTTTTATTACCACAATATATCAGACATCTGGACACCAGGAGCTAACTTCACCAGTAACCAGTCTGGTAAAATACCAGTGTGGGAGACAAAGCAGATTTACATCTAGTTATATAATTGCATAAAAGGGAGAACATTATGCCTTAGATTACAAGTGGAGCGCTAAATTAGTGCTTCCCGCAAACGGACAAATTTACAATTTACAAATTTAACAGTAGCAATTAGCACTTATGGGGTCTGATTTACCAATTCTGGCGGACATGATACTCTGTATAGTATCATGTCTGCCAGACATTGCTGAATGCCGACAGCATACGCTGTCGGCATTTAACATTGCACAAGCAGTTCCAGTGAATAGCTTGTGCAATTCCGCCCCTCTGCAGATTTGCGATTAATCGGCCGCTAGCAGGGGGTGTCAATCAACCCGAATTGATGTTCGCAGCCCCAGAGGTAGCGGACCAGTTAAGGAGCAGCGGTTTTAAGGCCGCTGCTTCATAACTGCTGTTTCCGGCGAGCCTGAAGGCTCGCGCGGAAACGGGGGCCATTCAGCTCTTGATAAATCAGCCCCATGAAATTAATCAGAGATCTCTGGTTCATTTTTATAAATATGGCCCAAAAATACTGTCTTGTGTAGTTTATTAAAAAATAAAGATGACAGCAAATTTACTGCACTATGGAATATTAAAAGTATATGCTTATATACATATATATTTATTTGTTAATATGTCTATATATACATATTAGCACATAAATATATATGTATATCAGCCTATACACCCCTTCACTGATGCTGAAGTTCTGATTCCGTCTCTGACGGCATCAGAACGAGGCACCCAAAGGAGTGCGCTATGGAAAGCCCACTCTCATGAGCGCAATGCTTCCTAGCAATGCAAATGCAAGCTCACATTCAGATTGCGATTAACTTGTAATACCAGCACACATTATTGTGCGCTGCTATTACAAAGTGGAGAGCTAATATTGCTTGCCAGCAAGTGATATTTAGTGCACCACTTGTAATCTGGCCCAATATATATTTGTTTCTAGATATAAGCAACTTTCATTTTACAGAAATAAGCAATATCTAATCTGTCTTGCATTTTGTGGTGCTGAACTTTACAAAATAAGTGAAAGGCCTCAATCACAGGACTTGCAGATTGTTAGCAAACACCTAGATTACAAGTTTTGCGCTATAGAGGGTGCAAAACGAATGCAACAAAAGTTGTTTTATTTCACCCTTCATAGCGCTGCCATTACGAGTTTTTGGAAAGCCGCCTTGTGCATGCGATATGATTGCGTTAAGCTCCTTACCACACAAAATACAAGCACTGCTTTGACGTCAATGAGGAGAGAATGTTAGAAAGAAACCTAACAGCTGCGATCACGGAATGAAAAGCTCTGTAACGCAACTCCATTGATGTCTATGGGGAAAAAAGTTACGTTTAAATCTAACACCCTAACATAAACCCCACGTCTAAACACCCCAATCTGCTGCCCCTTACATTGCCGCCACCTACATAAAGTTATTAACCCCTAATCTGCCGCTCCTGTGATCGCTGCCACAGAAATAAAGTTATTAACTCATAATCTGCCGCTCCAGATATCGCCGCCACTATAATAACATTATTAACCCCTATTCCCCCACACCCCAACATCGTCCACACTATAATAAAGATATTAACCCCTATTCTGCTGCTCCCCAAAATTGCTGCCACTAAATAAAGTTATTAACCCCCAAACCTCTGACCTCCCACATGACCTCCACTAAATAAACCTATTAACCCCTAAACCGCCAGCCCCCCACATCACAAAACTCTAAATTAAACTATTAACCCCTAAAAAACCCTAATTTAAATTAAAATTACAAGATCCCTATCCTAAAATAAATAAAAATGCTAAGTTTAAACTATATATTAAACTAAGATTACTATTATACTAAAATTAAAATAACTATTAATTAAATAAATTAAATTACAAATTTAAAAAACCTAACCCTATAAAAAAAAATTAAATCTACAAGTACAAAAAATAAAAAATACTAAATTACAAAAATAAAAAAACAATAAAGTACAAAAAATAACAAATAAAATTATTCAAAATAAAAACATTTTCACCTAATCCGATAGCCCTATTAAAATAAAAAAGCACCCTCAAAAGGGCCTTTTGTAGGGCATTGCCCTAAAGAAATCAGCTCTTTTCCCTGTAAAAAAATATAAAGACCCCCCAAACCCACCACCCAACCAACCCCCCAAAATAAAAAAGCTAACTCTAAAAAAAACTAAGCTACCCATTGCTCTGAAAAATGCATTTGTATGTGCATTGCCCTTAAAATGACATTCAGCTCTTTTTCATTGCCCTTAAAAGGGCATTTAGCTCTTTTAAGAATGCCCAAAACCCTAATCTAAAAAAAACCCACCCAAAAAAGGTTTAAAAAACCTAACACTAACCCCCAACGATCCACTTACAGTTTTTGAAGTATTTATCCAGGCAGCGAGGTCTTCATCCATCCAGGTGGCGTCTTCTATCTTCATCCAGGCGGCATCTTCTATCTTCATCCCGGTGGCGTGGAGAGCGGCACCATCCTGAAGATATCCGACGCGGAGCATCCTCTTCATATGGTCGCCGCCATATACTGAATCTTCAATGCAAGGGAGCCTTTTCAATATGGCGTCCCTTAAATTCCTAATGGCTGATTTGATTTTGGTAAATCAAATCAGCCAATAAGATGAGAGCTACTGAAACCCTATTGGCTGTTCAAATCAGCCAATAGGATGAGAGCTACAGAAATTCTATTGGCTACTCAAATCAGCCATTTTTTTAGCGTTAAAACATGAGCACAAAACTAATAATCTAGGTGAAAGTATTTTAGCCTTCTTTTGTATACCAAACACAGACCTTCTGTGTAACCTTTCTTCAGGAATAATACAAAAGAGAAAAGTGTAACCCTTATGTGACACCTACACCAAAACACTGTAACATAGCTCTCAGCTCACTTATGTCTCTATTATTGGTAAATGTAGGACAGCATTATAAAAATAGCATACATGCCAATTGGTACGTATAAAACGTACCCTCTTTCAGCAACCATGGCACCTACATGGCATTTTACTGTTGCTTACAGAATAATCACAGGTGCTTAAGGAAAAGGACTTTCAAAAATGAAGAATTCCCACCTAAATATAAAACATAATCTTGGGGTCATCACAAATCCATTAATAAGCCTTAGAAGTCAGAAGCACTCACATACAAAATGAAACTGTCTCTCTTTCAGCTCGCCCATCTAGTCCATTTAGTTAGTCTAGTTAGTAGGCATAGTACAAACAAAACCACAACACACTGGGAATTCCTTAAAGGAGAAACATTTTACGACACAAAGTTCCTTTAACCATATAAGAGTAGTACATGTTTTTAAAATGTCCATGAGGTCTCCCACTTGTGAATGTCCTTATGAATTTGTGTATGGAAATTGGTTAAAGAGTTATTCAATTATAATCTGTGTACAGCAGGAGTTAATCACCTGATTATTTCAGGTATCCTGAAAATATTGCCTGTTAGGAAAGCCTGAGGACTGGAGTTAAAAATACCTGATGTGCATGTATTTAATTCATGCACTAAAGTTAATTAAAGGGACATGAAACCCAAATTTTTTCTTTCATGATTTAGAAAGAGCAATCAATTTTAATCTATTTTGCGCCATTCTCTTGATATCCTTTGCTGAAAAGCATATCTGGATAGGCTTAGTAGCTGCTGATTGGTGGCTGCACATAAATGTCTTGTGTGATTGGTTCACCCAAGTGCATTGATATTTCTTAACAAAAGGATATCTAAAGAATGAAGCAAATTAGATAATATAAGTAAATTGGAATGTTGTTTAAAATTGTATTCTCTACCTGAATCATGGAAGAACATTTTTGGGTTTAGTGTCCCTTTAAATCTTATAAAATTGAGCAAATAATTATTGCAACAACTTTAACTGTCAAAATTATAAGGAACATATGAATGTCAAAAGGATCAATCTGTTTTGACATATTAGGTGACTTTATAGGAAAAAATCATTTTATATTATTGGGGATGATTGAGCCAAAATGTATCATTTCAGTACTGAAAAAACCCCAAAGGAATCATCATGAATAATGTAATATAACCTGATTATGGGCTCTATAAATATTTTAAAGTAATAACCATATTCTTTCCAAGAATATTCTACAAAACTTCAATCTCTATCAAGCGGAATCTTCCTACATTCCATTAGCATGTGACAATTACATAATGTTGCATTCATATTTTTGAACATAAAATATATTTGTATTATTATCTTACATTTACATCTATGTTCATAAATGATTTGTAGTAGTGAATTTTGTTTAAAAAAAAGGATAATGGAAACAATTTTTTTTTTTAACAAATATAATCTTAAATCCAGCTTCACACACTATTTTGATTTCCTTTTAATCTTCTTTCTTATTACTTATGGTCATTTCCTAAAATAATATCTCGCCGCTGCTGTTATGTGAGTTATAAAAATCCCTGGTTTCAACTAGAGCAGTTGTTTAAAAATAGTATACCTAGTAGCTATGTGGGCTAGGGAAGAAATGCATAAAATGTTTACAATATATGCCAGAAACACAGCTGATATCTTGGCAGCAGGTTTTTCTTGTATATTATTTTCCCTGCAGTATAACAACATAACATAGTTGTTTTTTTACCCCATGCATGATGCATAAAAAAGATAAATATAAGCCTCTATAGCTTGCCAGGAGTGTTCTTCATATGATCAATTTGTGTCTAATTATTTCTTGCAGTGCTTGATCCGTATATATGTGTTTATTCCCTAAAAGCATGGAAGAAAGATACTAGAAAAATACAGCCAGATTACGAGTTTTGTGTTATGAGTGAAAAAGCCTCATAACGCAGCTTTTTCACTACCGCTGCTATTACGAGTCTTGTAGGTACAGCTGTACCGCACACCTTTCCGGCCGTCACGCAACGTAACCACCGCACTTTTTAAAAAGTCCTTTAGTCCTTTTTCAATGGGACTTCCACAGCGCCGGTATTACGAGTTTTCCTGTCCGGCCAAAAAGTGAGTGGTACAGCCCATAACTACAAGATCTGTACCAAACTGAAAGTCAGTAGTTATGGGTTTTACGTTACAAAGCTGTACCATAAAACTCATAACTTAAGTGTCACAAAGTACACTAACACCCATAAACTACCTATTATCCCCTAAACCGAAGCCCTCCTGCATTGCAAACACTAAAATACAATTATTAACCCCTAATCTGCCGCTCTGGACATTGCCACCACTATAATAAACATATTAACCCCTAAACCCCTGCACTCCCGCATCGCAAACACTAGTTAAATATTATTAACCCCTAATCTGCTGTCCCTAACATCGCTACAACCTACATTACTGTTATTAACCCCTAATCTGCTGCCCCCAAAATTGCTGCCACCTAACTACACTTATTAACCCCTAATCTGCTGCCCCCAATGTCGCTGCCACTATACTAAAGTTATTAACCCTTAAACCTTTGGCCTCCCACATCACTAACACTAAATAAAAATATTAACCCCTAAACCTAACCCTAAGTCTAACCCTAACCTTAACACCCCTAACTTTAATATAATTAAAATAAATCTAAATACAAATTACTATTATTACCTATATAATACCTATTTAAGATTAAATACTTAACTGTAAAATAAACCCTAAGCTAGCTACAATATAACTAAGTTTGTATTTATTTTAACTAGGTAGACTAGTAAGTAAATAGTTATTAAGTATTTACTAGCTACCTAGTTAAAATAAATACAAAGTTACATGTAAAATAAAACCTAACCTGTCTTACAATAGCACCTAACATTACACTAAAATTAAATAAATTGCATTAATTAAATACACCGCTCACTTACGTACAGCACTACAATAAATATATATCCTCAGCACCTTTAAATGTATAAAATGTCCTTTATTGAAAACACATGGACAGAGAATTATGCAACATTTCGGGAACGCAGTCCCTTAATGTAATTTATTTAATTTTAGTGTAATGTTAGGTGTTAATGTAACTTAGGTTAGGTTTTATTTTACATGTAAATTTTGTATTTATTTTAACTAGATAGTTAATAAATAGTTAATAACTATTTACTAACTAGTCTACCCAGTTAAAATAAATAAAAACTTAGCAATAAAATAACTATTTTAACTATTAGTTATATTGTAGCTAGCTTAGGGTTTATTTTATAGGTAAGTATTTAGTTTTAAATAGGAATTATTTAGGTAATAATAGTATGTTTTATTTATATTTATTTTAATTATATTAAAGTTAGTTGTGTTAGGGTTAGACTTAGGGTTAGGTTTAGGGGTTAATATATATATTTAGTGTTAGTGATGTGGGAGGCCAGAGGTTTAGGGGTTAATAACTTTAGTATAGTGGTGGCGGCAACGTTGGGGACGGCAGATTAGGGGTTAATACATTTATGTAGGTAGCGATGACATTGGAGGCAGCAGATTAAGGTTTAATAAGTGTAATGTAGGTGTCGGCAATTTTGGTGGTGGCAGATTAGGGGTTAATAAGTGTAATGTAGGTGTTGGCGATGTCTGGGGCGGCAGATTAGGGGTTAATAAGTGTAATGTAGGTGTCGACGATGTCGGGGGCAGAAGATTAGGGGTGTTTAGACTCGGGGTTTATGTTAGGGTGTTAGGTTTAAACATAAATTTTCTTTCCCCATAGGAATCAATTGGGCTGCGTTACGGAGCTTTATGCTCCTTTATTGCAGGTGTTAGGCTTTTTTTCAGCCGGCTCTCCCCATTGATGTATATGGGGAAATCATGCATGAGCATGTAAAACCAGCTCAAAGCAGCAGTGGTATTTGTGTGCGGTATGGAGCTCAACGCTGACATATTGCCCGTTAACGCTGGTTTTTGGAAAACCTGCAATAGTAGCGCTATTAAAGGTGAGCGGTGGAAATAACTTGCAAGTTATTACCGAGCCGCTCATAACCCAAAAGTCGTAATCTGGCCGATAGTTAAATAGTTAAAGGGGTGTTACAAATGTAATAAATTATAGACAGAATTATGTATTTTTAAACAGTCATTTGTTGTTTAAATATTGAAACAATAAGTGTAAAGTTTTAAAGTCCATAAAGCAATGGCTAACATGTTATAAACTAAGTTTTCTTATCTGCTGAGGACAATAATGGAAGTTCTTAATGGGTCTATAGCAGTGCTTTCCAAACGGTGTGGAGTGACACATTAGTGTGTCAGCAGCAGTATGTAGGTGTGTCCCTGCTTCAGCACAAATGTTTTTTAACCCCTTAATGACCGAGGACGTGCAGGGTACGTCCTCAAAAAAAAGGCAGGTAACGCCTGAGGACGTACCCTGCACGTCCTCGGTGTGGAAAGCAGCTGGAAGCGATCCTGCTCGCTTCCAGCTGCTTTCCGGTTATTGCAGTGATGCCTCGATATGGAGGCATCCTGCAATAACCTTAAATGGCCATCCGGTGCAGAGAGAGCCACTCTGTGGCCCTCTCTGCACCGGACATCGATGGCCGGTATCGTTGGTGGGTGGGAGCTGACTTGGGAGGCGGGTGGGCGGCCATCGATGGGCCGGGTAATGTAGAGGGGGGCGGGATCGGGGGCGGGGGCGATGGGGGCGCGCACAGGCGCGCGTGCGTGCACGCCGGGCGGCGGGCGGGCGCGTGCACGGGGCGGGAGCGGGTGGGAACCGCTACACTACAGAAAAGACTGTGCTAAAAGTTTCAGAAAAAAGCATTTATTAAAAAAAAAAAAAACAATCAAAGGTATCTAGGAGGGGGTGGGGGTTTGTTCTTTGGTGGGTAGGGGAGCTACACTACAGAAAATGGGGAAAAAATAAAAAAGCAACTGTTTTTTTATAAACTGGGTACTGGCAGACAGCTGCCAGTACCCAAGATGGCGGCCATTAAGGCAGAGGGGGAGGGTTAGACAGCTGTTTGGTGGGGGATCAGCCAGGTTGGGGGCTAAGGGGGGCTCCTACACAGCAGCATATGTAAATATGCTTAAAAAAAAACACCCAAAAAGCCTAAATATATATTTTATTTTAGTACTGGCAGAGTTGCTGCCAGTACTTAAGATGGCGGGGACAATTGTGGGGTGGGGGAGGGAAGAGAGCTGTTTGGGAGGGATCAGGGGGTCTGATATTTCAGGTGGGAGGCTGAGCTCTACACTAAATGTGATATTAACCCTGCAAGCTCCCTACAAGCTACCTAATTAACCCCTTCACTGCTAGCTATAATACACGTGTGATGCGCAGCGGCATTTAGCGGCCTTCTAAGTACCAAAAAGCAATGCCAAAGCCATATATGTCTGCTATTTCTGAACAAAGGGGATCCCAGAGAAGCATTTACAACAATTTGTGCCATAATTGCACAAGCTGTTTGTAAATGATTTCAGTGAGAAACCTAAAATTGTGAAAAATTTAACTTTTTTTTTAATTTGATCGCAATTGGCGGTGAAATGGTGGCATGAAATATACCAAAATGGGCCTAGATCATTACTTGGGGTTGTCTACTACACTACACTAAAGCTAAAATTACCCCAAAAAGCTCCCTACATGCTCCCTAATTAACCCCTTTACTGCTGGGCATAATACACGTGTGGTGCACAGTGGCATTTAGCATCCTTCTAATTACCAAAAAGCAACACCAAAGCCATATATGTCTGCTATTTCTGAACAAAGGGGATCCCAAAGAAAAATTTACAATCATTTATGCCATAATTGCACAAGCTGTTTGTAAATAATTTCAGTGAGAAACCAAAAGTTTGTGAAAAAATTTGTGAAAAAGTGAACGATTTTTTGTATTTGATCGCATTTGGCGGTGAAATGGTGGCATGAAATATACTAAAATTGGCCTAGATCAATACTTTGGGATGTTTACTAAAAAAAAATATATACATGTCAATAGATATTCAGGGATTCCTGAAAGATATTAGTGTTCTAATGTAACTAGCGCTAATCTTGAAAAAAAAATGGTTTGGAAATAGCAAAGTGCTACTTGCATTTATGGCCCTATAACTTACAAAAAAAAGCAAAGAACATGTAAACATTGGGTATTTCTAAACTCAGGACAAAATTTAGAAACTATTTAGCATGGGTGTTTTTTGGTGGTTGCAGATGTATAACAGATTTTGGGGGTCAAAGTTAGAAAAAGTGTGTTTTTTTCCATTTTTTTCTCATATTTTATAATTTTTTTTAAAGTAAATTATAAGATATGATGAAAATAATGGTATCTTTGGAAAGTCCATTTAATGGCAAGAAAAACGGTATATAATATATGTGGGTACAGTAAATGAGTAAGAGGAAAATTACAGCTAAACACAAACACCACAAAAATGTAAAAATAGCCTTGGTCCCAAATGGACAGAAAATGGAAAAGTGCTGTGGTCATTAAAGGGTTAATGAGATTTTTTTTTAAATTGTTTTCTGGTTTCCAACTTTCCGCCTGCCTGCTACGCATATCACATGGTAACACGTGATTGATACCTAGTGGGTCACAGATCATCTTAACCTATTGGCGCAGGTCAGTGGGAACTGAAACTATTCCCATTGGCGGCACATTGGCTCCTGACTGACACATGTAGACTCCTCAATTGGCTCGTGACTGAATGTGTAGTCAGTGAGTGGGACAGCAATGTGTTTGCAGCACAGGCAGTAGTCAGTCAAACTCACAGAGCTGAGGGCGGCAGCTTAAACGCTGAGCTGAAGTCAGGGTTTCTTTCTGCAGCTAGCTCCCAGTAGTGCATTGCTGTTCCTGCTCTTGATATATGGATAGGAAGTGGAAGCTTAAAATGCTTGATGATGAAATGCGAGTGTCTTTATATAATATTCCACTAAATATTCAAAAACTGTGTTCATCCCATCAACCTCATACATCCCATTAAAATGGTAAGTAGCTACTGGTGTTATTAAACTTTTTTTAACTCATTACTGTTACTTGTAATACATTTCATTATTATATAATTTATGTATGTGTCCGTATCTCTTAAAACAAGTTAGTTTAACCTCCTGTTTGCTAGTACAACTGAATTACTGTGTCGCAAAATTATGTAAGTCTAAAAAGTGTGTCACCAACATAAAAAGTTTGGAAAGCTCTGGTCTATAGAGTGTGTAACCTATGACATGAGGAATAAAGGATTGTTAAGATCCCATTAACCAAGGACATTTTAATGCAAACTCACTTATGCAAGCCTACATCCAAAAGGTAAGAAGCTCTGATTGTGAATGTCAAACAATCAATCTGGGATGACTGACATGCTCTTCTCTTGCTCAATTGCTTGGTTGGAGAGCAGGGGGTGGGGCTGCACCAGCTATTGCTTTTGTACGCTAACATTTCAGAGGTAATGCTGCACCAGAGGTCCTGAAGATGTGCAGAAAGGTTCTCTTTCTGAGAACCTTGTCCCCATGCACTAGGATAAATGGGGCCTAAATCTGGAGTCTATGCTAAATTGCAAAACCCACAATTTTCTGAATTAAATTACAAGAAAAGGGTGCAAAATAAATATTAATATTATATTGCAAAGTTTTAGCATTATCGCGCTTCTGCAAACGGGCAAATTTGCCAGTTTGTGGGAGCAAGATAATTATCAAATGGCGCTTATAAAACTGTGTTCCCAGTAAATATATATGTATCTGCTTATATACCTATATATTTTTGTGTATATACACATATTAACACATACTGTAAATATATATGTATATCAGCATATATATTTATATTTGCTGCCATTCGCTGGCGCCGAAGTTCTGATGCTGTCTCTGACGGCATTAGAACGAAGCTCCCATGGAAGCACGCTCTTGTGAGAGCAGTGCTTCCCATTGATGCAAATGCTAGGTCGAATTAGCATTGCTGAAAACTTGTAATACCAGCGCACATTATCATTTTATCTAACTGATATTTAGTGCTCCACTTGGAATCTAGTCCAAAGTGTTTTATGTCCCTTTAAACATACGATAGATTTGTGAAAGATGTAATCATCAAATTAATCTGAGAGGGTTAATTATTCAGTGTTAACTCCAACCTTTCTGAGGGGAGTTGACAAGCACAAATTTAAAAAGGTAAATTAAAGGAAAAGCTGCCAATTGTTATGCATGCAACATATTGTTGTATGATATGCTATTTTAAATATTGTATCAAACTGTATCCTTATAAATTTAATGTACCTTTGAACAGTGCCATGTAAAAATGTTGGAGCTTTATAAGTAAATAATAAAAATTATAATAATAATAATAATAATAATAATAATAATAATAATATTTAAGAAATGTGTGAGGGCTTGAATACATGCATTCTGAGATTACCAGAACTCATATCATTTATTATAATTTTAGTGGTAAAGTGTAGTGCATAAACAATTGTTGTATACATCAGGTTAATGTGCTTTCCAATACAGTTGCCTACAGCTTCTGACTGCCAGTAAGACACACATGTACTGTACAAAGCACATGTAAAAATGTCTTTACTTGCAAAACTCTAATGGTGATGCTTTGTTCAGAAATCCTGAGATATAGGAAGGTGCCCTGAAATCTTTATATCAATTGTTCAAACCATTCTGCATATTGCAGAACTGTCAATTTTTGGGAGCTCCGACAAGTTGCTTAAAGGAACACTAAACCCAATTTGTTTCTTTCGTATTCAGATAGAGCATGCAATTTTAAGCAACTTTCTAATGTACTCCTATTATAATTTTTTTCTTCATTTTCTTGCTATCTTTATTTGAAAAAGAAGACACCTAAGCTTTTTTATTAGTTCAGAACTCTGGACAGCCCTTTTTTATTGGTGGATGAATTTATCCACCAATCAGCAAGAACAACCCAGGTTGTTCGCCAAAAATGTGCCGGCATCTAAACTTACATTCTTGCATTTCAAACAAAGATACCAAGAGAATAAAGAAAATTTGATAATAGGAGTAAATTAAAAAGTTGCTTAAAATGTCATGCTCTATCAGAATCACAAAATAAAAAATTTGGGTTCAGAGTCCCTTTAAGTCAGAAACTTTGCTGTCGTCAAGGTCAGAGGAACAGACCAGTAATAAGAATTCTTCAGTTTTCATGCAAAATAACCAAGCACTAAATGGGAGTCTAACAAGACTTTTAACAACTCCTATTCTATCTTGACACCAGGAACAAGGCCAGGGTCACTTCTGATAATCAATAATACTAAAATAATCCAGGCAAGGTATGAGGGACATCCAGAGAGCTGACCATGCTAATCTGACCCTATGTAGTACGGCTCCTGCTACACCCTTCTTTCCTTAGTGCGCCTGCCAGTCCAAGCCTTCAAGACAGCGCAGTTCTTAGCACGCTGTGGAGCCTGACAACCTTACTTAAAGTGAATGTAAAGTTTGCAGAATGAGTGCCCATTTTTTTTTAAAATCCTATTAAAAACAGGGGCACTTTCATTCATCAAACTTTATATTTCACTGGTTTTGTTAAAATACTTACCTTTTCTTCTTGAAAGCCACTCCAGCACTTCTCCAGCCCGTCGCAAGCCTCTTCATACGTCAGCAATGACGATTCCGGCATCCTTCAATTCTGGATCCCCCCCCCGTGGAATCATTGCCTAAAGCAACACGGTGATTGGAGGAAGGCCGGGATCATCATTTCTGATGTAGGAAGAGACTTGCGACGGGCAGGGAAGCAATGGAGTGGCTTTCATGAAGAAAAGGTAAGTATTTTAACAAAAGCAGTGAAATGTAAAGTTTGATGAATGAAAGTGCCCCTGTTTTTAATAGGATTATTAAAAACTGGGCTTAGTTCAACAAAATTTACATGACCCCCCATAGTCAAGTTGACTTTGCACCTTTACCCAATAAAACACACCACACACTTATTGTTGGGATTGAAAGGCCGCAGCTCCTTTATTAACAATAAATAAACATAAATAACATCAACTTTTATAAACAACCCAGTGCTTGCCCCCACTTATTCCTCTTACAAGCCCCGCCCGAATCAGGGGAGGGGCTACCACCATTAACCAACCCCCTGTTGCTGAAACAGGAAGTCCCAACCATCTCTTAACAGGCGTAAGCCTTTACCTACCAGGGCAAGCAACCCGCCACCTCTCACCCTCCGGATGAGAACCGCCACCCAGAGCCAAGGCCTTCTCAATCCCCTCTTTCAAAGTAAAGTTAAATAGGTGAAGCCCCACCTCGTTAAGGTGGACCCCGTCTTTCAAATAGAAGCACCTCCCTGATTCCCCCTCAAACTCCACATGCCTCAAGCCTATACCCCCAACACGCCTCACATACCCGCTCATCATCCTATTGATCTTCCGTCTGGAAGCCTCCAACCTCCCCAGATCCCAGGCTGCCCTCCACACCAACCGACTCTCAATCTCAGACCATACAATGATGACCCCAGGAATGAGCTGCCACAACCGGTCAATACCCCTCTTCATGTCCTCCACCAACTCTTTCTGGGACATGAATCCCAAATCATTTCCCCCGACATGTATGACCAAAACCTGTGGGGTAGAAAACAATCTAGAAAACTCCACCACCTTCCTCACTAGCTGATCCCACTTCATACCCGCCGGATCCCAAACCACTTGATCTCCACCTGCTCCCTAGCAAGTCCCAACTGTAAGCCATCGTCCTTCACCGCGGCAGCCTTCCTGACCCAATAAATGTATGAGTGCCCGATCACCCAGCACTTCACCGGACCTGTCGAGACAAAGAAAGCCGTATCAGCTCCCACCCTGCGCTCAGGCCCTTAGCCCTGGCCTCACATACCCCCGAAACCTATCCGATCTCCACCTCCCAATCCTCTTAATCACAGCAACATCCAAACCCAACCCCGCAGCCTCAGTCGCCGCCCCAATCCTAAATGAATGGGATCCAAATTCCATGGCCCCAATCCCCAGCCTCCCCAAGGCCTTCCTGAAAACCGCAATAAACTGGTATTTCGACAATATGGACCCATCAGCATGGACAAACAATGGCCCCTCCCTCCTGGAGCGGAGACTGAGGTAAACACGGGTTGCAGCCACTGGGCAACATTCGCCCCCGATCTCCCTTAAGCTCACCACGCATCCTTTCCCCAACTGATCCGTTTTCGACCGTCTCAACCACACTTCTACCACCCCCTCTCTCACAATCACCTCCCCACCTTGAAGACCCCCTTCGTCTCTCCTGTTCCGCCCCACCAATTCCGACACCCTAAATGCCCAGACGCTAGGATAAAAGCCGCCTTGAACAGCGCTACCTCAAATTCAGAGACACACAACCCTCTTAAGCAACCCACTACCTTTTCCAACACAGCGAACGTCACCGGCCTCCTGTCATCACTCCTCCTTCTCCCCCTACACAAACCTCTCACCGCCATCCGTACCATAAACACCTTCGTGAGGTCTCCACCCCCCACCAACTGGAACCAAAACGCTAAGGCTGCCACCCTTTTCTTTATTTCTGAAGGCGACAGCCTCTCCTCCCCCCACCTTTTTATCCAGGCCAACAGCACCCTTAACTGGTTATCCTCATCCTCCAGTAAATGCCTCCCCCCATGTAACTCACACCATTGCTTCCACACCCGGGCGTATGCCTTCCACGTGGCGCACGCCAACGACCCTCATATCAAGTCAATTACAGCATGCCCAAGCTCCATAGATCCCTCAGGCAAGGCACGCCTTCCTGGTCTGCCTCCGGTGCTGCTGCCCGGAAACGCTCCCACTGCAAACGGGACAAAGTGTCAGCAATCACATTCAGCTTACCCGGCACATGCACAGCTCTGAAAGTTACGTTATTCCTCAGACACTCCAACACAGACGCTCTCAGCAACTTGACCACCGGAGGGGAACTCGTTGTCAACCTGTTAATGGCCATCACCACCCCCAGGTTATCCGAATGGAAGGTGACCCTTTTATCCCTCAGGATGTGGGGCCATACCCGCAACGCGACCACTACCTGGAAAAACTCCAAGAACGTGAGGTTCTTGGTTAACCCACTCTCCCTCCAGCTGCCCGGCCACCTGTCAGCACACCATTTGCCCTGAAGGTAAGCCCCGAATCCCTGGGCCCCCGACGCATCCGTGAATAGACCCAAGTCAACCTACCTCCTGGATAATCAATCTGCCATTGAATTCGCCCAGAAAAGTGACCCACACTCTCAAGTCCTCCTTCATTTCCCTCGTCACTCTGACGTGGTGCCTTGGATCCGACACTCCCGCCGTCGCCAACGACAACCGGCGGCAGAATGCCCTGCCAATGGGGATGATCCGGCATGCGAAATTCAACTTCCCCAGCAGTGACTGGAGCTGTCGCAACGTCATCTTCCTGGCGGCCAGCACTTCCCCCAGCACGCCCCTCAGGTCTGTCAATTTATCCTCTGGGAGCCTGCATTCCATCCGAATCATGTCCAACTGTATCCCCAGAAAGCTCAATGATGACACCGGCCCCTCCGATTTTTCAGCCGCAACCGGGATACCAAAATCCCTGGTTACCTCCCCAAACACCTTTACTAGGAGTTCGCAATCCCCTGAACCCGCTGCACCCACGAACAAGAAATCGTCCAGGTAATGGACCACCAAGGATTTTCCCGTCTTCTGCCTGACCACCCATTCAACAAAGGAACTAAATTTTTCAAAGTACGCACAGGAGATTGAACAGCCCATTGGCAGGCACATGTCCACGAAAAAAGCTCCCTCAAACGAACACCCCAGCAATTGATGGCACTTAGGGTGCACCGGCAGCAGCCTGAACGCTGATTCCACATCCGCCTTGGCCAGCAATGCCCCCTTTCCAGCCTTTCTCACCAACGCGAATGCCCTGTCAAAGGAAGCATAATTCACTGACACCAACTCTGGGTCAATCCCATCGTTGACTGACAGCCCCTTTGGGTGCGACAGATGATGTATCATCCGGAAATTGGCCTGCCCCTTTCTTCGGGACCACCCCCAGCGGAGAAATTCGTAGACCCTTCAAGGGTGGTTTTTCGAAAGGTCCCGCCATCCGACCCAACGCTACCTCCTTGCGCAACTTCTCCCTCACTACACCCGGGAATTCCCGTGCCGATTTCAAGTTCCCCCCAAAAACCCCTGGTGCCTGCTCTTTATGTGGAATAAAAAACCCCGAACTAAACCCCATCAGCAGCAAGTCGGCATCCGCCACACATCCCCACCTATTGGCGTACCCCTTTAGCCATGGCACCATCCTTTCTACCTTCACCGGGGTCCGCGCCCGTATTACCCACCTCTCCAGGCTTTCCTCCCTGCCGCGCTTTCTTAAAGCACTTGGCAAAAGAGTGGATTCCCCCACAGCCCGAACACTCATGCTTGTATTTGCATGATGCCCCGAAGCGGCATTGACCCTCGTTGAACTGAAAGCACAGTCCCTTCCGGATAACCGACGATGTGCTCCCAGCACCCCCTCCGGCTCCAACTCCCTGCCCTGCGGACCGAAAGGACTGCCCCCCCTCAGGGGCGTCATCATCTCCAACCAGATCCCCATATCCCTATCATCCCACCGCATCTCGGGCCTCACCGCCATTCGCTGCCGGAACCGCTCATCGTACCACCACCATGCCATTCCGCCATATGTTCTGTACGCATTCGAGATCTCATCATAATAACAGAATAGGGACGAACCTTGCTCTGGGAACTTTACCCCCATCACACTCGCTAGAATACAGAATGCCCTGGACCAATTCCAGAATGTCTTGGGCAGCTTCCTCCATCGCTTCTTCCTCTCCTCCTCCTCCTTTTTCCCTTTCTCCTTGTCGTCTTCTTTCACCTCCAATACCTGGTCCAAAGGAAGAAGCGACAGAATCTCCAGGTATTCCCTCTTCCAAATCTTCTCCCGCAGCTCACTGGTAAGATGGATCCCCAACGGTCCCACTGAACACAGACACGGCCTCCTCAATGCATCCTCCGGCACCTTCAAAGTTTCTCCCCCACCTGCGGCCCCGCTTACTGCCAGCAGCGTACTTCCTCCTGCCTGCGATCCTCCTGTTTGGGCCCCACCACCTGGCTGCACCCATGCCGCCGCTGGTGACCCCACCCCTGATGGTTTCTCCAGGGTCGCTATTAGGCCCTTCAAGCCTGCCAATAACACCTCTCTCTCGCCAGCCAAGCTATCATTCACTCCTGGAAGCAGCACAGTCGACTCACCTGCTGACCGCGCCGCTGTAGCCGGTCCTTCTCCCCGCCTGTCTGTTCCTCCTCCTGCGCCAGGCCTGCTAACCCCATTCCGGCTCGATTCTCTCGGTCTCCTGACCGACTCCTCACTGCCCACTTCCAGAAGGCGTCTGACCGTCCATCTCCTGGCAGGGGACCTCCCCCTGCCATGCCTGCTCCTTTCTCTGGACCGGTCCACCCTGGCCCAAGTTGGCGATCTCCTCTCTGTCCCTCCAGGTCCCCTGCTCCGAGGTGACCAAGATCTCCTGCGCTCCCTGGGTGATTCCCGCCTCCTCAAGGGGGTATGCTCCCTCCCCGTATCACGTCCGGGTCTAGACGCCTGTGAGGAAGAGGCACCAGTCACATCATCCCCCCTCTCCCTCCTCACATTCCCTTCCCTGCCCCCCCTTCCCCTCCCCGTTGCGGGGACAACATCCTCAAAAGCTGCGCCAGGGCAGACATCCCCCCTACCTGGCCAGCTGTTCCTGCTCCTGCCGATGTTCCTTCCAGAGGGTCCTCTTCCTCATCGAAGTCACCACTGGCCTCTAACTCCAGTGGTGGCTCCGTCCACAGCTCCAGTTCCTCCAAAGCCTCTGTTTCCCTGCTGGCTTCCTCCGCCTCATCCACCCTTGCCGTAGAGGCACAGTCCACTGTCCTCCGCGTCACAGCCCGGCTGCTCCGCCGTCCACCTCTTCCCGGCCTAGGCCCCGGCTGCGACCGCCGGGCCGTGACGTCATCCTGAGCAGCCGGTCCCCTCAGCGGGCCCTCCATAGCCGTCTCCTCTGGTCCTGCTTGCTGCCGCTCCGCCTCCTGAATGGCCCCTGCAGACCTGCCTCTCCTTCAGCTACCTTGCGGCCCCGGCTGCGACCGCCGGGCCGTGACGTCATCAGCCGCCTCCTCTCTAGGCCTCAAGCCCGACCTGGGCCTGGCCGTTGACGCTCCTCCTGCTCCCAGCTGCTCCACATCTTCTGGACTGCCAGAGGGCCTGCTGCTCCCCCTCCTCCTTCCACCAATGCCCCCATCTGGGCTCAGACGTGCTGGAGGCCTGGATCTCCTTACAGGCCGCACGCTCCTCCTAGCAGCTGCCCCTCTGGTGACAGGGACCTCCACCGCATCTCTTGTGCCTGTTCTCCCTGCAGTCTCCAGCCTCTCCCTGATCCAGCCAGCTCCTTTCTGCTTCGCCACCTCCATCAGCTCAGCTAACAAGGCCTCCATTCAGGTAAGAAAAATTAATCCCCCACCGGGCTGCTCCTGATTAAAATGTGTGTTGCCACTTCCTGTCTTATCTTTATAAACCCCTTCTTCAGCCCAACCCCTTGTCCTTTCTTTAACCCCATGTCTTCTTCCTAGTGGGGTCACATAACCCTTCCTTCCATCCTCTCATACAGGGTTCCTACTTTCACTTTAACCTGGACCTCCCAGTAATAGATGGCACCTTGGAATGATGTTTGGTATGTTTTATATATCTAGATCTACTAAATAGAAAAAGACTGTGCTCTCCATCACATGTATCCCCCTGCCACCTTTCCTAAATATTGGTCAAGTAAATTTTCTTTTATGTTGACTAGCAAACTGGATAACTCTATCTATCTATCTATCTATCTATCTATCTATCATCTATCTATATCTATCTATCTATCATCAATCTATCTAATTTTCATTTTATGCATTGTTGTAGAGGCCAATTTCACTGTCTCTAAGCACAATGATTCTGTACATCTCAGTCCTAACAATGTTATATGCCATTTATTCTGGTATTTTCTTGAGGATTCCAATGAATTCAGTGAATGCTTAATGTCATAGTGATGCTCCCATTACACAGTGACACAGTGACTTGCTGGCAATTAGTGTCTTGCCTGCAGCCAATTTTTAATTTAAATGGATTGAAGTAGTTGTTTAACTTAAGAGTTTCTGGTGATAAATTAAAAACTACATGTATGAATTAATCTGTCAGTTTAAGTGTTTCATTGTGTATTATAACTGAATTCCATTAATTTAAAATATGTGTGATGAATATTGGATCTTCTAGTAACAGGCTGGCAAGTTTGTTTTTACTAACTCAACTTCTTATTCTCAAACTACATCTCTAACTCTATCTATCTATCTATCTATCTATCTATCTATCTATCTATCTATCATCTATCTATCTATCTATCTATCTATCTATCTATCTATCATCTATCTATCTATCTATCTATCTATCTATCTATCTATCTATCATCTATCTATCTATCTATCATCTATCTATCTATCTATCTATCTATCTATCATCTATCTATCTATCATCTATCTATCTATCATCTATCTATCTATCTATCATCTATCTATCTATCTATCTATCTACTGTATCTATCTATCTATCTATCATCTATCTATCTATCTATCTATCTATCTATCATCTATCTATCTATCTATCTATCTATCTATCTATCTATCTATCTATCTATCATCTATCTATCTATCTATCATCTATCTATCTATCTATCTATCATCTATCTATCTATCTATCTATCATCTATCTTTCTCTTAATGATTCTTACAGATAAAACAGAACATATATTTGTTGGTTTATTTTATGCAGGTTTCTCTGACATGTATAATCATAAATATTTTTTCATGTAAAGGTTTTGTAGAGAGGACACTACGGGGCATATTTATCAAGCTCTGTAATGCTCGTCGGAAACAGAAGTTATGAAGCAGCGGTCTAAAGACTGCTGCTCCATAACTTGTCCACGTGCTCTGAGGCCGCGGACAGAAATCAATCCGATCAAATAAGATTGTGTTGATTGACACCCCCTGATAGCGTGAATCTGTAGGGGGCAGCATTGCACCAGCAGTTCACCAGAACTGCTAGTGCAATGATAAATGCTGACAGCGTATGCAGGGGACATGATACGCTTCTTCGTATAATGTCTACTCGCACATTGATACATATGCCCCTACATCTTTGTTTTTTGCAATATATTAACGGGACATTGCATTTCAAAATTTCTGTCTAAAAGTTTTTTTTTTATGTATTTGTATTAATTTATTTTTTAACGAATGCTTATGTGCTGAATATACTTACTTTTTCTGAGGGTGTAGTTAACCAAGGAACAATAGGTATATGCAGTACAGGACACTTATTTGAAAAGACTAACAAAAAAAATAGTGTTTTTTCTTCCATGTACCATAAATCAGATGACAGCATCATTTTTTTATAACATAAATGAAGCCGTTCTAATATTTAAGTACCTTGAATCATTGCACAAACTTATGCAGATGGTCTCACTTTTAAGGTGAACATATTGGATTTCTATATACAATAACAAAAATAAATATCATAACAATGATTTATTTCCCCATGCAATGTGCTTGGTTGTGAGGGTAGGAATGTTATGGTGCTTCACTGAATGCAGATTCAGGGGTTGATTTATAAATGTCTGACCGACATGATACGCTGTAGCATCTCATGTCCGACAGACATCACTGAATGCCTACAGCATATGCTGTCGCCATTTAACATTGCTCAAGCAGTTCACCAGAAATGCTTGTGCAATGCCGTCCCTTGGAGATTAGGGACCAATCGGTCGTTAGCAGGGGGTGTCAATCAGCCCAATCATATAGGATCAGGTGGAATGCAGACCGCAGTTATGGAACAGCGGTCTTTAGATGCCTGCTCCATAACTGCTGTTTCCGGCAAGCCCCCTAGTCTTCACGTACAAGTAACTCAGAAATTCTATAAAGCAAAAAATATAAATAAATAAAAAATAATACATTTTTAATAAACAGTTGCCCACACACAGGAAATAGGAAACGTAGTATGTAAGATGTGGTGAGCAAGAATTAAAAATTACATTTGTGAACATTTGCCTATGGATATCTCTAATACAAATACCCTTTATGGCAAGATACTTTGGCCCCCATTTATGAAATGCTTAATTAGTTTTGGAGCCTTTGAGTTTTGGTGAAGGCTCTCTCACGCAAGCCTGAAAACCCAAGTTAAAGTGCACCAGTTGTACGACTGCTGCTTCTTAATATATTTGCAAACTCAGAGATTGCGGATGTCAGACAATCCGGACTCATTTATCCCGGATGCTCTTGCAATCATAAATTCCAGCAGATGATGCTATTCCAGAGGCCCAAACGTGTGTGGATAGGTTATTTTTGTGAGAACATTGTCTACATGCAGAATGATAAATGAGGGACTTTGTTTACATTGTGTAAAGAAAAGTTGTATATTTTTTAATTAGTGGTTTCTTAAAACATTTATATCTAGAATTGATTTTCTGTATATTGTGAACTAGAGATGTGCATTTATTATTGGACGAATGCATATTCGGCGAGAAAATCCAAAAAATGTATAAGTATTCATTAGTTTCCTTTTAATACTTAACGCACAGGAGAGCATGCTAACCTGATCCTCTTCTAGCCAGAGCCCTAACAGGAGTCTTAGGGGCATATTTATTAAACTCTGGCGGACCTGATCCGACAATGCAGATCAGGTCCGCCAGACTTCACTGAATACGGCGAGCAATACGCTCGCCGTATTCAGCATTGCACCAGCAGCTCACAAGAGCTGCTGGTGCAACGCCACCCCCTGCAAACTCGCGGCCAAAAGGCCACCAGCAGGGGGGTGTCAATCAACCCGATCGTACTCGATCGGGTTGATTTCCGGTGAGGTCTGTCCGCCTGCTCAGAGCAGGAGGACAGGTTATGGAGCAGCGGTCTTTGTGACCGCTGCTTCATAACTGCTGTTTCTGGCGAGCCTGCAGGCTTGCCAGAAACACGGGGCATCAAGCTCCATTCGGAGCTTGATACATATGCCCCACTGCGTGCTTGGCTCCTAGGACCTGCATTAAAGTTAGTGCAGGTCCTGGGAATCAAGAGTGTTAAGCTGGAGCTCTGGCAAAAAGAGGATCAGAATATCGTACCCTCCAGTGTGTGCCAAGTTAAGTATTTGTAGCTACAGGTGAACTTTTAACTCAGTAGCTTTAAAACATTTACATTTGTTTAACAAAAATGAATTTAAATGTTTAACTAAATTTAGTTTTAAATGAAATAAAAACCTAATAGTGCCGCCACTAAATATTCAGGGAAACAAATTTCCTATAATATCCAAAATGAAAATTTAGTTAGAAACATATTTTTTTTGGCCTGCACAAGTCTATTGTGAACTATTTTTGCATCAGATAATACAAATATTGATTCTGACAGATGATTAGGACTAAAAGGGACATAATTTTTTTTACAAAATAAAACTTAATTTATTATTATGATACTGTTATGCTTACCCCAGGTATTATTGAATTCCCTTACAGTATTTGTCCTTACTGTTTTTCATGAATGCTTCTTCCATGAGTGAGACAACCTTTCTATAAAGTGATTACTCAAATTATTCTTTAAACCTACTACATCCCCCCAAAATGAGATCTTGATAGTGTGCTGCTCTTTTGTAAAAGATCGTTTCTACCTTATTAAATTCCTTATGGCGTAAGAAGGTTTATTTCATACCAGTTCTCTTACTTCTTTCCTCTTAGCTAAGCATAGTATGGTCAGAAAGTTTTTCCCAGTATTTGTATTTTTTAAGTTAATAATTGCCAAGCTTGACATTCAAAGTTATTTTTTATGTCATAAGCAATTGTCTAGTTTGCTCTAACATCTGCATTTGGATATTGCAGGTGCACTAAAGCCCTCACGTAAGCCAAATGGTGTGCAAGTAGTGGCATTTTTCATATAGTTCTGTCCTATACTATTAATAACAATGGCCTAGATTATGAGTTATGCGTTACGGTGCGGTACTGCTATTACTGCTGAAAAATTGGCCAGAAACGCATATTACGAGTCGCGGTGGTATAGCTATACCGCAAGCATTTTAGCCTGTAATGCAACGTCCATTCCACAGTCAAAAAAATGACATTTAAGTGCGAGATTTTCCATAGCGCCCTATTACAGGTTGTGCAGTCCGGCTAAAATGCTTGCTTTACTGCCTATACCGACACGAGCCATCCTGCCATTTGAGACCAGTAGTTATGGGTTTTACAAAACAAATATGTTTCACAAAACTCATAACTAAATTGTTACAAAGTACACTTACACCCATAAACTACCTATTAACCCCTAATTCACTGTCCACCCACATCGCCAATACTAAATAAATCTAGTAACACCTAATCCGCCGCTCCCCGACATCGCCGACACTAAATAAAATTATTAACCCCTAATTGCCACCCCCGAGATCGCCGACACCTAAATAAAGTATGAGATTGCCGACACTAAAATAAAGTGATTAACCCCTAAACTGCCGGCCTCCCACATTGCAACTGATAAATAAACATATTAAACGCTAAACCGCTGGACCCCCACATCGCAAAACACTAAATTAAACTATTAACCCCTAAACCTAACACCCCCTAACTTTAAATTGAAAGTTACAATATAACTATCTTAGCATAAATAAAAACTTACCTGTGAAATTAAAAAACTAACTAACATTAAACTATAAATTAACTATAAACTATAAATTAACATTACTATTTTAATAAAAAAAAAAAAAACTACCAATTAAAAACCTAAATTACACATTAAAACAAACAACTAATACTACAAAAAAAAAAAATCTAACATTACAAAAAATAGTAAACAGTAAGTTACGAAAAATAAAAAACTCTAAGATTACAAAAATAATAAATGAAATTATCAAAAATAAAAACAATTACACCTAATCTTATAGCCCTATAAAAATAAAAAAGCCCCCCAAAATAAAAACACCCCCAAACCTACAATAAACTATTAATAGCCCTTAAAAGATCCTTTTGTAGGGCATTGCCCTAAGTTAAACAGCTTTTACCTAGAAAAAAATATGAAGTCCCCCCAACAGTAAAACCCCCCACCCAACCAACCCTCTAAAATTTGTTTTTTTTTTCATTTCACAGATAAGTTTTTATTTATTTTAAGATAGTTATATTGTAACTTTTAATTTAAAGTTAGGGGGGTGCTAGGTTTAGCCTGATGAAACAGCCCTGAGTAGGCTGAGAAACTAGTTGCTGTGTTAATAAAGACTTTTTATACTTTTATACACTTGCTATTGTGTGTATTTTTTTCACCTCCTGTGATAAATTATATCGTTGATCCTGGTTCCTGTTGAGGATTGCTGTTTTAAGTCTACTGGGCGACGTTTTGGCTCCAGTTTGCTGAGATTGCACCTGCAGGTGCCCACCATCTTGTAAGTGCAAGCAATTGGTATTATTTTCCCCTTGTCTTGATGATATTGGGCCATGTTGTGTTGCTTTTTCCTTTATCCATAGGCACATATACATTGGAGTGTCAGAGGATTCCTTGCGCTTTGGATACAGTGTGCTGAACCACTGAGAAGTGTCAGTCTGCTCTACTAGCACCAGTGGGGTGCTTTATGTTTGTGAGTATTCACATTCTCATATTGCTGCTCATTTTACCTGTACTAGCGATATTAGGCCATAGTGGCGCCTCTATTTTTTATTCTCCGTCACCTCGTCAGCTGTGTCCTCGAAACCTCTTTCCCTTCCCACCTTCCTCATTCCACCCCTCTTTCATACCCAGGCACCCAACATAAACACTAGAAACTACAATATGAAGTGGCTAGTTATATTAGCGGGCCTATACTTTGCAATAACCTCCATGTCTCAACATAACAAAACTCACTCGATTACGTTTACCACTGCTAATGTGAAAGGTATAAATGTGCCGCAGAAGAGGAACATTATTCAGTCTGATCTTTACAACCATAAGAGTGCAATACTTCTCCTACAGGAGACGCACTTTAAGAAGGGCAAAGAGCCTAAACAATTACATCATAAATATCCCACAGCTTATTTCTCCTCGGGCCCTACCAAAAAAATGGGGTTTGCATACTCATCAGACAAGATACCCCTTTCCAGCTGATACATACTGTATGGACAAAGACATAGAGGGTAGACTGCTCATACTTAATGGTCTGCTATATGGTAGGCCTATAACGATTGCAAACACATACTTCACTAAACTGGTGCAGAAAGTGTTTATGCGCCAACTATTAACTAAAATAATTGATCATAGCAAAGGACTACTACTCATGGGGCCACTTGATCCCAAAATTTACACTTATGGAGGCACATCTTCCATACCCAAGAGAGATATAAAAGTATCAATACACAACTCCGTGAACTGACCTTGATCGATCTGTGGTGCATAATACACCCTGACAGAGCTGACTACACTTTCTACTCGCACCCACACAATACATACTCCCGTATTGATTACATACTGACAGATGTATTATGCCTAGCTTTGGTTAAAAACATATATATACACCCTATCACTTGGTCAGATCACGCTCCGGTCTCTTGCATGGTTAATTAGCCTTAGAAACCAATCTCCGCATTTCAGTGGAGGTTGGAGGACTCACTGGTGGACCATCCAGTAGTGGGGAATGAACTGGATAAATCGTTGCTAGAATATTTCCAAATAAATGACAGTACCGATACTAAATACACTAACATTTGGGAAGCACACAAGTGCGTGATCAGGGGAGAATACTTAAAACATAAGGCCATCATCAACAAACAGCACAGATTAAAATACGACTCCCTACTCAAAAAATTGCAGACCCTGGAGGCTACCCATAAATGCTCTCCTGACAATACCACAATATTAAAAAAACTAACTAAAACTAGAGAAGAACTAAATAAATACCTTCAACATAGACAACAGAAACAAGCATTTATCCTCCGTCAGCATTATTATGAACATGGAAACAAATCAGGCAGACTCCTAGCAAGAACAATAAAACGCAAACAGCTCAAACAACACAGCCACTCAGTTAAAAACAAAGCAGACCAAGCCAAACATGATAGCATATCTATAGCAAACATATTCAAAACATACTATGCATCACTGTATAATCTGGCAGGAGACACATCCAAACCACATACACATAACTCCAAATTAGACCACATTGCACAATATTTAGACACTGGAAACCTATCCAAAATATCGGAAGAGCAGTCACTTAAATTAGATGCCCCCATAGAACATTGCGAAATATTAAAAGCTATCCAAGATTTTCCAACAGGGAAGAGCCCAGGCCCCGACGGCTTCAGAGCCAAATACTATAAAAAATATATCTAAAAATATTAGCTCCCAAATTACAAACACTATTTAATTCCCTGGAAGATTCTAAAGGTTTTAGCAAATCAATGCTAGAATCACATATTGCCATTTTACTGAAGCCAGGGAGGACCCCAGATATACCTCAGAACTTTAGTCCTATCTCATTATTGAACACGGACGTAAAGATATTTGCAAACATTTTGTCCGAAAGGCTTAACCCTCTACTTAGCATAGTAATATCTTTGGATCAGGTGGGATTTATCCCTGGCAGGAAGGCCAGGGATTACACACTAAAAGTGTTGCAACTATTTACACCCTAAAAGTGTTGCAACTATCAGCCAATACCCAAATCAACAATATACCACTCTCCCCCATCTCAACCGACGCCGAGAAGGCTTTTGACAGGGTGAATTGGGACTTCCTTAGGGCCACACTGTAGAGGCTAAACATTGGGCACACCTTCATAAACAAAAATGTTTCCCTATATTCAGAGCCCTTCGCTAGGGACAAAGTGAACACGATTCTGCCCGAACCTTTCGAAATAAAAAAATGGCACCTGACAGGGGTGCATTTTATCACCCATCTTATTCGCACTTTCAATCGAGGTGCTAGCCCAAAAAATTAGATCTAACACAAACATTAGGGATGTCCAAATAAATACGTCAGAGTACAAAATGGCAATGTATGCCGATGACGTCTTACTTTCTATTACAGACATAGCAAACTCCTTATCCCTCCTTCTAGACACCATTACAGAATATGGAAAACACTCAAATTTTTATCTAAACCTGACTAAATCAGAGATGCTAAATCTGAATACCCCAAAACAAGTAATAGAACACATTAAAAAAACATGTCCCCTGAGAATACCACCAGCCCACTTGAAATACTTGGGTATAGTACTGACTGGTGACACCAAAACACTATTCACTGAGAACTACAAGGCTTTACAAACTAATATATTCAGGGACCTTTCGTGCTGGAAAAGCAAGCCACTTTCGTGGATTGCAAGAATCCACGGGATTAAAATGAATGTTCTACCCTGCATTCTTTACATATTACAAACCTTACCAATGCCGATCCTGAAAGATCTCCTGCCGCGGCTACAAAGACATATGGAACAGTTCATATGGGGGGGGGGCTAAGCCAAGGGTTCCCAGACAAACACTATACAGGTCAAGAGACAAGGGAGGGCTTGGGGTACCGGACCTGACGAGATACAGACTGGCCACTATTATACAAAGACAAATAGACTGGAGCCAAAACTCTATTGACAAGCAGTGCATACAAATGGATAGAGAGATATTCCAAGTACATAATTTGAGCTGGCTGGGGTGGATACACCCAGACCACAGACCCTCAACCATACGGAATTACCCTCTTATTACAGAATTTCTCACCCAATGGGACAAGCTAATAGCCACGAGAATGCATGTCTCGTCTAGACCATCCCCACTGAATCCGTTGAGAAACAATCCCGAAACCCCATTCATCTTGCCCCTGAAATACTCTGCAAACAATGCACAAAAAACTCCTAAACACACCTGGAGGAACATTCTGTATCAGGGATCGCTAATCTTGAGACAGAAAATACTGGAGAACGAGGAGGAATTAGCTTCCTCCTGGATCACTTATATGCAACTATCACAATATTTACAAACCCACAAACACTCTCAAAGTCTTATTACAACGTTGACAAGATTTGAGACCCTATGTTCAACATCCAACCTCCCTAGACATGGGATCTCCTCCCTGTATGAGATCCTAATTGACACCGGCACGGACTCCCTCCCTTTGTACTGTTATAAATGGCAGAAAGACCTAGGAATAGATATATCAATAAGCAGATGGAGCAAGATATTCACTCACCATAAAAAAGCCTTGGCCTCTGCCAGAATCCAAGAAATGAACTATAAATAACTGTCCAGATGGTATCTAACTCCCCTGAGATTACAAAAAATCTATAGACATGTTAGTGATCAATGCTAGAAGGCCTGTGGCGGCACCACAAATGTCTTACATGTCTGGTGGTCCAGTCCCAGGCTGGGAAGTTTCTGGGAAAATGTAATAACACATATAAACATAGCTTTGGAGTCCCAAATACCAATAAACCAGAATGTCCTACTTTTTCATACACTACCAAACCTGAAGGATGAAATTAAACTAGCTCTACTATATGTTATGATAAATAGCGCCAAAATACTCATCCCACAAAGATGGAGATCTCAAGAGGTACCTAAATTAGCACAATGTAAGACTCAGGTAGAGGACCTCTTAGCGTTAGAAAGGTATCATTACTACAGAACTGGCAAGATCGGTACCCATGAGATAATGCTCATGAGATGGAACACTACTAAAAATAAGTAATTCTACACACTTTTACAAGTTCACCTGGAGTGGTACACAATGGCTTACCTAGCCACAAATCCACCCCTTTCATTTTCTACCCCCTCCCTTCCACAAATCCCCCCCCGGCCCTCAATGCAATATTTCTAACCTCATTCCAATGTACAGGGGCGAGTCAAGACATAAGATCACTAGGTCACTGGTTTGCATCTCTCTCTTATGCATTTACCTATACAGCCTTACACCTAAAAAGTACTGATCGACTCTGCAACCATGGTATATTTAGTCGAAATGTATCTCTCATTGCTATATCACCTCATGGACAATAACTATGGACTTTGTTCTTTTCTGAAGTGGAATACATGAAAGGCTTTGTTTCTTGACTTTACTTGTTAATATGATAATGAGACAGATCACTGTGTTGCTACACAGATTGTACTGTCTATCTGTATTTTCTTATTATTGATTTTCAATAAAAATATTTTTATTTTTTTATTTTAAAAATATATAAAATTCTTTATTACTATACAAATATTTTAATAAACAATGCATCTCAAAATTCCAGTTACCTAAGTTACATAAATAAGCTCCTAACTTAAAACAGACATAACACCATTTGTGGCCTTTAAAAGAAGACAAAGTATTAGCACTTAGTATTTTCCACTTGAATATATACTGCATAATCAGCAAAATACACTATAAGAATTTGTCCTGCACAAATAATATTAGTACAAGACAATACTTCAAAAACATTCCGCAGGCAGTGAACTTGTTGGTAGGCTATATCCTCATCCTTTAGGGCTAAGAAAAGGTGTTAAATGCAGGTATTAGTTCAATTGCACATAAACTGTAAGCAAGATAGATGATTAGAAGAAGCATTTTGCATCCCTTCTGCCAATTAAGCCCCATTCTTTCTTACAACATACTTACAGATGTCAACAATCTAAGGACAATATATCACAAAACCCCAGTATTCTGTAGTATTTCCAGCAGAAAAACTAGACATCTTCCCACTCCTCACAAGCACATGCTTTTTTTTTAACCAAATTAGTGCCAGAAGGTTGTGGAGAAAAGATCAACATGATGCCCACTGTACAATAACTTTACTACTTGGGAGAAAAATAATAATAAAAAAGCCTAAAAAGAACACAGCTACAACAGGATATATGGTATTTGTTTTACATGCAAAAGTGCCAATATTTGCATTACTTTTTTGTGCATTATTAGCAGAAATGTTTTATGTTCTACCAGCTACAGTCTTCAGGAACTTGATTTATAAACCTTTTTGAGTGATTCAGTAATTAACTGAAGAAAAATAGACTGCCAACGGTACATACTGTTATGTCCACTGAGGTGAATTTTTGGCTAGTTTTTCTGTTTCATTAAAGCATTTTTTTTTCTGTAGGAACAGTTGCTCTATTGAACAGCAACAATGAATGTTTATTTAATTAATATAAGTTTACAAAATCTAACATTTATTGACAGTTATTTAAAAAATAAATATATATATTATATATATATATATATATATATATATATATATATATATATATATATATACATGTACAGCTCAAAAACGCTGACTGAATGATTAACAGTTCAACAAGTTTACTTGTTTCGAGTCTTGTCCTCAATCTAATGATAAATGGGGCCCAATATGCACACCCACAGCGCCAAATTGGTAATGACCACTTTAAATTCCAGTAATTAAAAATCTTATCAAAATGTTAATAAAAGAACATTTTCCATTGTATGTAATAATTAATATTATTCACATTAATTATGTGGGTATTAAAAAGATACACTTGTAAGATATCTAAGGAATATTTGCAAATATATATGAATACGTTTTTTTCAGTCAAACAAAATATTAATTAAAAGTCATCTATTTTTTATATTTTCAAAAACACCCTTCGCTATTCTTTATTAGTTTTTGCTGTGTTGAATTGTTTGGGATTTTCAATTATTTAAAATATCATAACTTAAAAATAGTCATTTGTAGTTTGATCTTATTGATAAGGGCAAATTTTAGGCTTTTGACAGGAAACATAAACAATATACTTTTGATTCAAGTTTACTTCACTTCACAGAATTGTTGTTAGACTGATAATGCATACACACATGGCTTGACTATATGGTAAGATCTGTATAGCTTAAAGAGCAAAAACATTGGAATTAAAACGTGGGTTTTCATAACCATCTCTACTTAACCACTTAACTGCTGAGCCATTTGTAATCATGTGCTGAGTTGTTTTGGAGTTTCTAGATGCTGCTGACTTTTAACCATTAGTGTAGGCCATTTTAATTGAAAAACCAACACATATTGAATTTTTTTAACAGACCCAGCAAATTCAAATCGTACCATTATTTTATGTTTTAGTCAAGACATGTGAGAACTGTACAACAAAGAGTATAAGAAGGAGCATATTTTTATTACAATTTTGATAAACAAGATTGTAAACACTAATGTGTGTGTTTTTGTAAACTCTAGCAAAAAGAAGGGGTTAACCCCTTATAAATTAAGGACGTTTGGTATAGTTATATAACTAATGACTCCCATGAGCCTCTGCTCAAATACATTAACATTTATTCATGCCAGTTAATCACTATTAATACAGTAATCACCTGGTTTTTAAAACCTATATAGGGGCTTTATTTTAAAGAAGGGATTTTGGTATTTAAAACAAGGGGTCTTAAAAGTCCCTAGGCATTTTTGCTGGGCTGTTATAAGTGCATAGAAACACCTTCAATAATATATATATATATATATATATATATATATATATATATATATATATATATATATATATATAGTCAGACACCAAAAGTATTTAGTCAGCCACCAATTGTGCAAGTTCTCCCACTTAAGAAGATAAGTGAGGCCTGTAATTTTCATCATAGGTATACCTCAACTATGAGGGACAAAATGTGGAAACAAATCCAGACAATCACATTGTCTGATTTGGAAAGAATTTATTTGCATATTATGGTGGAAAGTAAGTATTTGGTCACCTACAAACAAGCAAGATTTGTAGCTCTCACAGACCTGTATCTTCTTCTTTAAGAGACTCCTCTGTCCTCCACTCATTACCTGTATTAATGGCACCTGTTTGAACTTGTTATCAGTATAAAAGACACCCGTCCACAACCTCAAACAGTCACACTCCAAACTCCACTATGGTGAAGACCAAAGAGCTGTCGAAGGACACAAGAAACAAAATTGTAGACCTGCACCAGGCGGAGAAGACTGAATCTGCAATAGGCAAGCAGCTTGGTGTAAAGAAATCAATGATCACAAGAACGGTGAGCAAAGATCCCAGAACCATACGGGGGGACCTAGTGAATGACCTGCAGAGAGCTGGGACCAACGTAACAAAGGCTACCATCAGTAACACACTATGCGCAAAGGACTCAAATCCTGCAGTGCCAGACGTGTCCCCCTGCTTAAGCCAGTACATGTCCAGGCCCGTCTGAAGTATGCTAGAGAGCATTTGGATGATCCAGAAGCGGATTGGGAGAATGTCATGTGGTCAGATGAAACCAAAGTAGAACTGTTTGATAGAAACACAACTCGTTGTGTTTGGAGGAGAGGGAATGCTGAGTTACAACCAAAGAACACCATACCTACTGTGAAGCATGGGGGTGGCAACATCATGCTTTGGGTCTGTTTCTCTGCAAAGGGAACAGGACGACTGATCCATGCACATGAAAGAATGAATGGGGCCATGTATCGTGAGATTTTGAGTGCAAACCTCCTTCCATCAGCAAGGGCATTGAAGATGAAATGTGGCTGGGTCTTTCAGCATGACAATGATCCCAAACACACCGCCTGGGCAATGAAGGAGTGGCTTTGTAAGAAGCATGTCAAGGTCCTGTAGTGGCCTAGCCAGTCTCCTGATCTCAACCCCATAGAAAACCTTTGGAGGGAGTTGAAAGTCTGTGTTGCCCAGCGACAGCCCCAAAACATCATTGCTCTAGAAGAGATCTGCATGCAGGAATGGGCCAACATACCAGCAACAGTGTGTGACAACCTTGTGAAGACTTACATAAAACATTTGACCTCTATCATTGCCAACAAAGGATATATAACAAAGTATTGAGATGAACTTTTGATATTGACCAAATACTTATTTTCCACCATAATTTGCAAATAAATTCTTTCCAAATCAGACAATGTGATTGTCTGGATTTGGTTCCACATTTTGTCTCTCATAGTTAAGGTATACCTATGATGAAAATTACAGGCCTCTCTCATCTTCTTAAGTGAGAGAACTTGCACATTTGGTGGACTAAATACTTTTTTGCCCCACTGTGTATATATATATATATATATATATATATATATATATATATATATATATATATATATATATATGTTTTCTTCTCCTGTTATAGTTCAATACAAAAACATGTATTCCAATAGAGCCTTGCAGTAAACACACTGTACGTAGCTTATGGTTAACATAACATCTAACATTTTCTAGATAAGCCGCAACTATGTGAACGATGTTGGCATTCTATTTTTGCGGTGTCATGAACATGTGATCATTGTATAGGCTAATGAGCTAAGGTAAAAGTCATACGCCCGCATAATTCGTTCCCAAGGGAACAATAGTTATGTTTTTAACTAGTAATGTCACAAATTTTTGACCATCAAACTAACCGAATAAGGAAAGAGCAATAAGTACACACCATTTTAAACATTCTTTTAGCTTCATAGATTTTCATGTAACAATACATACCCCCTACACGTGATCTTGATTCAACCAATAGAATGTTAACAATTTAGGGCCGGGCTGCAACCCCTTTTGCTTTTAAATAATGATCCAATGCTGCATTACAATTGAAATCCTCTGACGAAGAAGGCACTGAACTTTAAAGCCTTTGAAACGCGTAAGGAATACTCTTGTGAGGTTATACAAGCTGTCTTAACCATTGTTAATTCTCTTACACACTATCATTGATTGATGTAAACTGCTAACTGAAGGATTGTTTTCCTGATTTTTATTGAATAAACAATTGATACCTCAAGAGTAAGCATGTATTACCTATGAGTCTAATTAAACTTAGTTACTTTTTATCAAACAATATTGCACTATCTTGCGTGTGTTTGTCTTTTCCCTTTATTTACAACTGTGGGGATTACAAGAGAGAGTGAGGAGTGGAAAGGTGTCAGACGGCTTTGCAGTGGATCACAGACCAGCTGAGAGGCTGACAAATCATTTATACAAGCAGCACTTACCTCATATGATTGGGGTAATTCTAGTAAGTAGGCCTTCTACTTATTTTAAGTACATCAACTGGGACTTTGAAATTCAGTTTCTCTGCATGTGGGATTCTTTTGGGATCATCATCTTATGCTCATTTCACCCAAATTTCTGTGAAACTATTTTAACTTACATCTATACAAAAAATTTGTGTGGGACTATTTTACCCTGTATCTATGAACTTTTTTCATTGTTGGCATTAAATATCAGTTAATGCATTTTTGTATTTGCATTTTCAGACAATAGAGTGGGTTTTTGAAGGACAATTTTTATATTTGATAGTGTTGTTCTAAAACACTTTTCTAATTGCTTTTATAATTGAATCGACTATTATAAAATTCTAAATATCCTTTCCCTGAGCCTTATCTCTGATCTTTTGCATCCATTTTTTATTACTATTATCACTGGACATACTCAGGCGGGGGCCTTTGTATGCTCTATTGTTTGGTTTTTGGGGAAGCATACTAAGGGTCTTTGGTAAGCTCTTTCTTGCCCTCAGGGACCATATTTACATAGCACTGATTACCTATTCTCATTTTATATATATAAAAAAAATGAAAAGGTGGGTGTTGAGGGTTTTAGGGCTTGAGGGATTTGAAATTGAGGGGTTTAAATACTTCCCCCCCTCCCCCAACCAGCTCTTTTAAGCCCTATGAAACACTTCCAGGTTTCCGGGTTACCTCATGCATGTGATCTCATCAGCATTGTCTGATTGTCCAGGTGATGCTAAAACCTTGGCCATCTCATACGCACCTATAACCTGCAGCGGGGGGATGCGATCAGTTCTGAAAGTGCCCCCCACCCCGGATGACAACACATTGTTGTCATCCACATTTAAGGCATTGAGTGGATGACGACCAAGCTTCTTGCCTGATAAGTAGCTTGAGAGCTTTCTTCAAAGATTTATTGGTCTATCTAACTCTATGCCACATTAATAGATCATGTTATACCCTGTTTACCAGCACCACATACTGTTGATCGGAGAATAAGATATTTAGGGGCCGAATTATCAAGCTCTGAATGGAGCTTGATGCCCCTGTTTCCGCGCGAGCCTTCAGGCTCGCCGGAAACAGAAGTTATGAAGCAGCGGTCTAAAGAACGCTGCTCTATAACTTGTCTGCCTGCTCTGAGGCCACGGACAGAAATCAACCCAATCGAATACGATTGGGTTGATTGACACCCCCCTGCTAGCAGCCGAATGGCCGCGAATCTGCAGGGGGGGGGCGGTATTGCACCAGCAGTTCACAAGAACTGCTGGTGCAATGATAAATGCAGGCAGCGTATGCTGTCGGCATTTATCGATGTGCAGCAGACATGATACGCTACATCGTATCATGTTCGCTCGCACTATGATAAATCTACCCCTTAGCCTGTTAACTTTGTTTTTTAATGTTAATTATGTCTTAAAAATCGTTTGATTGATTGTCATCTTGCTCATTAACAAGAATAACATTTATGTCTCTTTTTTTTAAAATAATTGTAATAGTTGGGTAATGTTTTGATTAATACAGATTATATGATTCATTTATCAATTATAACCAAGCGTGCAGCTTATTTATATGCTTGACCACACTGGCATTATTATTTTTTTTTTTTTTTTATCAAACACACAATTATAGGTGAGTTGATTCTTTGTTCTGCTAAAAATATAACAGCAAATTAGAATGAAGGACAATTAAACAAAGTTCCCTGCTACCTTAAAATCCTTTTAGCATTTCCTGTTTGTCTTTTCCATCCAAGCTAATGAAAAATTAAATTTACAGTATATATGCTGATTTTTTTTTGTTTGTTTGTTATTTCTATGTATATGATTAACTAATTTGTACAAATCCATGGCCATAAAAACAAAATAACAGCATTATTGTTTTAAAGCATTAATAAGTTCTGCATGATCTCTGCCATCTATTCTCCAAATTGCTGTAATTGGGACTATGTTCCGGATGAGAAAAATAATATCAAAAATAAGACATCAAGAACGGAAGATGTAAGGTAAGATAACAAAATGCAGTGTCTGTTCTGTAATGAGGAATAGCTAGAGGATTATATTAGTGAGATAAACATTGATTTCTTGAGGAGTCAAAACGAAATTTTGCATACTCAACAAGCAAAAGGTAAATGTTTAGTGGTCTCAGTGTATTCTGAAAGGTCTTTTTTTTAAATAATGCAATAAAGGGAGAAAGTAACATATTTAGAAATAGTTTAGAAGTTCAGGTTGCACATTATTATATACATTATTTGGGCTGTAGAAGATTTGTGTATATGAAACTGTATAATGCAAAACGTATGAAATAGTATTGTTGAATACATTAGTGTCCAGATTTCATAATCGTTTGCATGCATGTTAAATTTTGGTGGTATAACAAGTTAAAAGTAAATGTGACTGCTTGAGCACAATTTCAATTTACATTAGAATGATTAACGAGTCCTCAGAGTTTGGTGGTTAACTGTTTTGTGAAACAAAAAAGTGTCACAAAACACATCAAAAATACATTACAATGTACAGTTACACTCATAATAACACAATTTAATAAAAATTATTTTAAAAAAAATATTGCACACAAAAGTTATAAGGGTTCAAAGATACGAGGTCCAAACAAAAAAGGCAGACAAAGGGCTTTAACATAGAGATACATACATATACATCTCTAAAGATGTGTGTATATATATACATATATATATATATATGTGTGTGTGTGTGTGTGTGTGTGTGTTCATATGTATGCTCTACAAATACCTGATAATAATAATAATAATTTATGTATTTATAAGTGTATATATGTATTTACAGAAAATATACACATATAAACACATAAATACATATGTACATATATATAGACATATAAATAAGTGCATTAGAGCCATGCAGTTAAGTACATGAAAACATGAAAAAACATATATATGTAGTATTAATACTAAATTAAGGCTTTAACTCTGTATTTTCTATAAATATTTGACATTACAATGTTTTGCACATAGCAGAATATGATCAATGTGTTTCTGAATAGATATATACTGTACCAAAATACCATCATATAAAAATAAATATGTATTTATAAATAAATAGAACATATTCTTCTATGTGAAGAACATTGGAATGTGAATTAATCATATTTTCCTGATGGGTTAGCGAACATGAGAATATGCATTTGGGTTAGCGCGCGAGTAGGGTGTTTTTTCCATTTTTTTCTCCATTGACTTCTAAGGAGAATAATTTATCGCGCGTACAATATTCCAAGTTCAGCTTTTTGCGCTTGTCGGGTTAGCACAAGAGTAATGTGTTTTTTCTTTCAATATGAGCGCAACCCGATGGGCACAAAAAGTTAAAAAAATGGTATATTTTATCTAAAAAAGTTTATTACATATTCAAAACATCAACATATGCATGAGAAAAATATAAAATATAAGAACACTAATAGTCTAAGGTACCTCTGGTATACCAGGATTAGAAATAGTAATGTGCCGGCACTAAAAGTTCAAAGAATAGTCCTAGTAACACCAAAAAAGTTCACGAAGAAAAGATGAAGATCCCAGAAATCTACAGACGATAAAATTCAATGGAGATATGTCCAAAAAAATCTCTCTAAATAAGTGCCTAAATGAAAAACAACAATCAAAAAATAGTGCAACCCTGTAGATAAATGCATATAATACTTGGGATAAAAGTACTCATCGGATGATTCAAACAGCCTAAGCATTTTGACCTATATTGGTCTTTCTTAAGGCTCTGTTTGAACATGCGGTGGAGCCCTTAAATAGCCCCTCTCTCCTAATCAGTCTCTATTCTATTGGCGCCAAAATTTTGAAAACACTGTTTCACTTCAGGTCGGTGTCTAATGGCGTCACTTCTGGTACACGGTAAAACATCACTTTTGGTGAGACATATATTAACGTCACTTCCAGTCTGCCTTCTTATTAATTGACGGAATGCATCATGGGACTTGTAGTTCATAGCTTCCTATATGCAAATGCACAATTAACTACACTTGACAAAAAGTGGACGTTCGACAGAAATAACTCTAATACATACATATACACACTCAAAATGTCTTTTACTCTTAGTGAATAATCTAAGTGACAATAATATATTTGTGAATTCCCTACCATAATGTATTTTATACAATTTAGTGAATCATCTAAGTGACAATAATATATTAATGTATGTAAATTAATGTATGTAAATATATATTAATGTATTTGTAAATTCCCTACTGGAATATGTCTTATATAACCCATAATAGTAGAGGACATAAATAAAGTGCAAAAGTTAAATAAATCTATACAGTATATATTTAGAATAGATGGATATTTTTCACCCTATTTAATCTAAAACCTTATTTCTAATCCTGGTATACCAGAGGTACATTAGACTATTAGTGTTCTTTTATTTTATGTTTTTTATGCATACATTGATGTATTGAATACGTAATTCACTTTTTTAGACACAATATACCCCTTATTTGTGTTTTTTACTGTATCTTCTTACACTCTGTTTGGCACAGGAGTGATTTTAGGGGTGGTTTGATATACTATCAGGCTCTACATACTGGTACATATTCTTTGTTCAATTTGATTCTTTTAGTTGCCAGTACCGAGGATTGAGAGTGTGCTGTTTCATGTCTTTCTCTTTTTTCACTTTTTTACTATTTTTGTTATAACTTTGTAGATTGTGATTATCTTGATTTAAGATGGTTGAGAATATCTCCATCAAGGGTATTAGGTCAGACATGATTAGCCATTTTGGTGAATTTTTTGGCAGTGAGGATGAACCCTCCATTTCCCCTTATTTTTATGCTGAAAAAGTTCTAAAATCATTAGAAAAATTGTTGTTAACTTCTGAGATTAAATATAGAGCTGAGATTGTATTTCTTAAGAAATGTTTAGAATTAAACATTGTACCTAAGGGCTTACAACTTTTTAAATCATGTTCTTTTCAATTTGGTAATACAGTGTTGAGTGTTCGTCAAACTCTGGGAAGATACTTTGAAAGAAGCTTCCAAGAAATTAATTAAAACTATTATTAAATAAAGGGAAGAATGTCTGAAGACATCATATGAGAAAATTACATCAGATGAACAACACCTTGATATCATTACAGAAACTTCATTAATTAAAGAAAAGAAAGTAAATATGAAAAACAGAATTCTTAAAAAGAAAATGAAAAAACTGAAAAGGGATAGTAAAATAGAAGGAGAGAAAGACCAACAAAATATAGACTCTAAAAGTGTCACTATTAACCCTGCCAATAATACCACCAGAGATCAAGGTCCTCAGAAAAGTACCTCTAGTATGAAAAGGAGGAGAAACTTCCTAGACTTCTTCCGAAATGCTCTGAGAGCTCCATTTAGACACAATATCCCCTACTCTATATTTCAAAATGGTAATAGAATGACTTATTATCAGTACAATCAATGGCAAAGAAATATGCACAATTGGAATCAAAATTCTAGGCCCTTTGCCAATGATAAGCCCCAATATAACAAAATGGGCTATCAGAGACAAAATTTAGCAAATTCCAATTACTGTATATACTCAACAATAATAATTTTAGACATATGAATAATAGACAAAATAGGAGATATGAACATTTCCACTCCCAAAATAGGAGATCTGAACATCCCCATTTCAAACAGACATGGGGTCAAAGATAAATAGGGATTGGGATAAGAAACATATTTTCACCACTTTTTAATGAAAATTGAGCCTATGCAGAGGCAACAATGGCACATATGTCAACATAATTTACCAATACCCCAAAGTATGAATGCTTGGGGGGGGGGTTAGGGGATCAATGGGAATTTGTAGACAAAGGGAGGTAAAATAAAAGAAAGACTCCAGATACTCAAGATACGGCAGCAAAAATAAGCTTTATGTAAGAGGAAGAGACTAACTGATGACCTAATATCTGATAATGAGAACAGAACCAGAAAGAGAAAGATAAATAAAAAGATATTCAAGAGGTAAAATAAATAAAGATCAGAAAAGGAACAAAAAAGCTAACCCTAAAATAGGTATTGTTCCAGATAAGAATATCTCCACTCTGAAAACAAATGGAGGGAATAAATTAGAACCTAGAGGCATTTTTAATATTAGTGCAGTACCCTTAACAACAGAGGAGAGAAAAGTTTTAGGGTATGGTTTGTCCTTTGCCCCATCTAGAAGCTTTAATAAGTTTCAGACATATGTCCATTTAAAGGACTTTGTAATAAAGATCACATTTAAGAGGTATTTTCTCAAAGACAATGCAGAAAGATAAATTACCCATAAAAGAATAGGATTGAACAAATAAATATCATATAATACACAGATAGGAGATAGTACAGATGGATCTTCACACACAAATTGAAAAATAAATATGACTTTTATCCTACATGGTGTAAGGGTCCAGCCATCAAAACATTTGAAAAAGCTGTTAGTGAAGACTTAAGGAGATTAAATATGAAAAAGGCCAATAAATATCAACAGAACCTTTCCCTGCACCAAATAAAAGCTTGAGGAACTTAGAGAGAAACAAAAACATAGTGGTCAAACCGGAAGATAAGGGTGACAGTATAGTACTTATTAGTAGAGAAGACTATTTGAACAAGTCCAATAGGATATTGGGTGACAGAGAAACATACGAAACTCTGAAGAGAAACCCGACTGAGTTATATATAATCACTTTACTTAATAAAAACAAGGAACTTAAGGTTCTTAACGAGAATGAATATAAATATTTATCTCCGACCTTTCAATATATTCCAATATTTTATTAACTACCAAAGGTACATAAATATATAAAGAACCTCCCAGGTCAACCGATAATATTTGGTATAGAATCTCTGACAAGTAATCTATCTGAGTATATAGACATCTGCTTACAAAAATATGTCAATAAGTTAGATTCTTATCTCAGTTATTCCACACAACTATTAAATCTAACCAAAGATATAGAATGGCAAGATGACTATCTGTTTGTCACCTGCGATATCTCATCTTTATACACCTGTATACCACAAGATAAGGGTATTGACACTATTAGATCTTTTCTCTCAAAAGACGAACAACTATCTAAAGAAAAGAAAGATTATATTTTGGATGGTATTTTATATATTTTAACTTTGATGGGGTTTTTTTATAAACAAATCTATGGTACTGCGATGGGGACCAGATTCACACCAAGTTACGCAAACTTATATATGGGAAAATGGGAAAATATTTTTGGGGAATCCTGTCCCATAAGTGCAAATCTGGTCCTATATAAGTGATACATTAATGATATTTTTATGATTTGGAAGGGGTCAGAGGAATCTTTAAATTTTATCTCACATGTAATGAACCCTAATGAAGCCAATTTGAAATTCACTTCTGGAGTTAGTAGGACCCAGAATGACTTTCTGTATGTATCCTTATATATTACAGAAACAAAGAATAGAATCTAAAACTTTTTAAAAAAAAAAAAAAATAGATTGCAACAATTACATCCACTATAACAGTTGCCACCTAGAAATGTGGAAAACAAATATTCCGAAAGGCCAGATACAAAGAATACGCACAAATATTCCAAAACGCCAGATACAAAGAATACGCGAGAATTGTAGTCAGGATGAAAACTATCATAAACAAGCATTAATACTAAGAGACAGATTCTTAGATCGGGGGTTATGATGAATCTCTTATTAATGACACCATAAGGAAAGTTAATTAGATAGAAATCAACTACTCACATACAAGATTAAGCCTGAAAAAACATGTACTGTGATGGAGGAGAAATTAGAGGCCCCCTTCATTACAGAGTACAGTACAAATAACAACATTTTAAGAAGAATGAACTATAAGCACTGGCACTTTCTACATAATGACACCATTTTGGGACATAAAATAAGCGTAAAACCCAAATTTACTTTTATGAAAATGAAAAACCTTAAAAACAACTTGGCACCAAGTAAATTACCCACAACAGATGTCAAAAGTAGACAGGTTGATCTTGTAGGTAAAAAGCTAATCAATTTCTTTCCGTGCATATCCTGTAAGGCCTGTAAATTAGGTAAAAAAATAAAAAAAATTCACATCACATGTGAATGGACAAGAATATACTATTAGAGACACAATTAGATGTTGTGAATCAGGTGTAATTTACATGATAGAATGTGGATGTGGTCTACAGTACATTGGCCAAACCTCATGGCCCCTTAGGGACCAAATTAGAAAACATCTACTACAGATAAAGGACCCTAAGAATGATTTTCCAATATATAGACATTTTAAACTGAAACACAAAAATAGTTCTAGATATATGTGGTTTTGTGGCCTCCAAAGAATAATTAAAGTTTGGAGACGAGGAAACTATGAAAAAAGACTCCTCTCTACATAATCCAAATAGATTTTCCAGATGGATACAGATACACCTAGAGGCCTCAATGCCAAAACTCTTGAACAAAGATTTTACATTGACTCCTACAATATATTTTATATATATGGAAATAATATTTTAATATATATTTAATATATGTGTATTATATATTTTTAGAAATATTTTTTAGTAGAAGTTTTTAAAGTTTATGTCTAATATTTTTTAGTAGAAGTTTCTAAGGTTTATGTCTAGGTTTAATGTTTATACTAAGATTTAATGTATTATTTGGTTTTATTATTTTTTAACTGGGGTTTTTTTTTAAAGATATTTATTGAGGTAACAGGAAACATATTACATACATAAAACATGAGACGGTTGCTGAAAATTCCAGGTGAAATACAGACATATCAAATGTTACGTATGTATAAATAGTCCAAATAATCATCAATAACAAGGACATTTAGCGCAATAATGTACAACATGTGTCCTAGATTTCAGTAGCTTACTGTGCCTCATTTTATACCTTATCCTTTTTCCTGATCGTATCCATAGTCCTTGATTTTTCTTCTTTCCTTCTCTTTTCTTTTCCCTTCTTTTTTCCCCCCTCAACTATAGGTCCTTTAGTAAACATCTCTAGGCATTATAATGAAGAGTGCAATCAAACATATATATGCATTATAAGTATCTCCTCATTACCTAATACATCTTGTTTTCTGTCTAACTACCAGATTAGTCATAGTTAAAGTCGCTGGCAACAATGGTGTGAGAAGAGAACATTGATCATTGTAACATTTACAATCTTATACTAGGTGATTATGTCCTCCACTACACCCAGGTAGGGGAAGGCAGATGAAGAGGGGGAGTGGAGGGGGGAAGAGAGAACAAACGGGGGGGAGAAATAGGCTCATACAGTAGCTGGTCCTAGGAAGAGCATCTTAGGTAATTCTAGTGCAGTACTATGGGTTTTAAGACCTCACCTTGATCTCTGGCCTAAGAAACCATATGTCCCAAATTCTCCAGTACAAGTCTAGTTTGTCTATTTTTTGGTAAAACCCTCTTTCCATTGTGGCAAATCAGTCAACTGTTGTCAAAACACTACTGAAAGGGGGGTTCTAGCAATTGAAATTTTAGTAAATGCGTATATGAAAGTGGCTAGGTGTCTCAGAGTTTTAGGAATGTTCGGTGGAAAAATGTTAAGAAGGGCCAGTTTAGGATCCTTCCGGATCTGGATCCCCACAGAATTGCACAGTTAGAATACCTTATCCCACAATGCTGCTCCTTTAGGGCATGACCACCAAATATGGAGGTCCGAACCTATGTTTCCACATTCTCTCCAGCATATCGATGAGTGGGAGGCAGACGTCTGTGCAAGTCGTAGGAGGGTATAGTGCCACCGTAATGTGACCTTGACATAAAGCTCTATAGAGTTAGAGCAGTGGAGTGTTTTTTTGTGATTGAAAAGGCTTGCACCCATATTTTGTCAGATATTTTGGTTTTCAGGTCTTTTTCCCAGGCTTTCAGTTGCCATCTCTTGCAACTACATCTTTCATGATTAAGTTATAGCAGTAAGTAAGGGGTTTAATCAGATTGGAATTTACAAAAACATTTATAAATATATTATTGTCACTTAGATGATTGACTAAATTGTATAAAATACATTATGATAGGGAATTCACAAATATATTGTGAATTGTGCATATAGGAAGCTATGAACTACAAGTCCCATGATGCATCCCGTCAATTAATAAGAAGGCGGACCGGAAGTGATGTTAATATATTTCACACTGGAAGTGATGTTTTCCCATGGACCAGAAGTGGCGTCATTAGACGCTGACCAGAACCGGAAGTGAAACTGAATTTTCTAAATTTTAGCACCAAAAGAATAGAGACTGATTAGGAGAGAGGGACTATTTAAGGGCCCCACCAGATGGTCAAACAGAGCCTTGAGAAAGACCAATATAAGTCAAACATGTAAGCTGTTTGAACCATCCAGTGAGTACTTTTATCCCCAGTATTATATGCATTTATCTACAGGGTTGCACTATTTGTGTTTTGTTGTTTTCCATTTAGGTACTTATTTAGAGAGAAGATTTTTTAGACCTATCTCATTGAATTTTATCTTCTGTGGATTTCTGGGATCTTCATCTTTTCTTCATGAACTTTTTTGGTGTTACTAGGACTATTCTTTGAACTTTTAGTGCCAGCACATTACTATTTCTAATCCTGGTATATTAGAGGTACCTTAGACTATTTGTGTTCTTGTATTTTATATGTTTTTTATGCATACGTTGATGTATTGAATATGTAATAATCTTTTTTAGACCCAATATACCATTTACCCTTTTTTAAGGGGCTCCCCTTGTTTGTGTTTTTTATTGTATCTTTTTACACTCCATTTGGCACAGGAGTATTTTTAGGGTTGGTTTGGTATACTAGCAGGCTCTACATCCTGGTACATATTATTTGTTCAATTTGAGCCATTAACATGAGATATATATTTGCAGTTACTATTCAACAGCTCCTGAGTCTACCTAGGTATCTTTTGCAACAAAGGATATCAAGAGAACATAACAAATTAGATAACAGAAGTAAATTTGAAAGTTGTTTAAAATCACATACTCTATTTGATTCATGAAAATAACAATTGGGGTTTATTTCTCTTTTACAAGTGAATCGCAAATGATTTTGGAGGGGGAATTATAGCGCAAAATTGAATTATACAAGTGGATGGTCAAAAAAGGTTTCTCAGAGAATCTTGAAGCGTCTGAAATTGTTTTAGCGAGACATATACTTTTAATAGATAGTGCAGGATGTGCCTTTATGTCTCAGTGGTAAGTTAAATTGTTGAGCTCAAACACAACACAAAATAGCTCTGAAAAATGTAGAGCTTTTGAAAAACTGAAGCAAAGTGTTAATACCTGAATAAATGCGTAACAGAACAAATAGATACATCCAAATAAAGTATTTTACTCATATTTAAATATAATACATATAAATCAAGATTTATTTTTTAGAAGTGGTTTAAAGGGATATGGTAAATAATCAGCTGCTGCACTGGGAAGGGCTCAAAGGTGTGAGTGTGTGTATATATATATATATATATATATATATATATATATATATAACATTTTACAAAGTTTGTACCAGCTGTCCCTAGATATTATGGCTATGAACAAAGGCCTACAATATTTTAATATAAATGTGGACACCAAGGTGCACGGAGGTTTAGAAAATAATATATAAACTACAAAAAGCTCAACAAGTAAAAATTATCCAGCAACCACATATAAAGCCTATTAATAAAATACACCCAGGAGCCCTTTGTAAGTCTTCTTATGTGAGCCATGGATGGTTTGATTGTAAGCGAAGCGGTAAGTGAAGCTTTTTTGCCTAGGGGGTGAACACGGCTATCTCATCAGAACAGGTAACACGAAGGAGGCGCTGAAAGGAAAAGCAATATGTGATAGTCAACTTACTTTATGGTAACAAGTAAGGGTATGGGACGAAATATTGGATGTTAGGTGAATTTTCATATATGCCCCCAATAATGGTTGTTTGCTAGCCCGCTGGGACAGATTCTATCAGGCCACATAGGGAATGAAGGAGTTATTGTGAGACCATCCAGTTGCTGTATATTTGCATGCAGCTGCCGTGTATTTGCAAGTGGCAGTCTAGTTACAAGGACGATTCATGTGGAAATTTGCTTTATTAACTTTTCACATATAGATATTTATCTGTCTATTTGCCAGCTTAATAGATTTAATCTATATTGTTCTGGATACCCCTGTTCTCTGGGTAATGAATTAATTGCATATGCTTAATTTTTGGACCAATTAATGTGTGGTTTTTCTTTTTGTATACTTTTTTACACATAATTTTTGATTAATAAATAACACATTATTCTCCAGACATCCTTTGCAGTGTTTATTTGGAGGAATGACGGTCCCTATATGTATTTTATTAATACGCTTTATATGGGGTTGCTGGATAAGGTTTACTTGTTGATCTTTTTGTAGTTATGTATATATAAACTGGAAAACACTCTTCTGAGAGCTCGGGGATGACAGCTTGTAGCTTCTAGCAGAGCATTCACGGATAGGATCTCTCTCTCTCGCTTTGCGCTCTTTTTTTCTCTTTTGTGATTCAGATAGAGCATACATTTTTAAACAACTTTTCAGTTTACCTCTATTATCAATTTTGCTTCAATCTCTTAGTATTCTTTATTGACAGAGCAAAAATGCACTACTGGGAGCTGGCTGAAAACATAAGTAAGCCAATGAAAAGAGGCATAAATGTGCAGCTACCAATCAGCAGCTAGTTCACAGCAGCTGAGCCTACCTATGTATGCTTTTCAACAGAGGACGCAAAGAGTTCAAAACAAATTATATATTAGAAGAAAATTGGAAAATGGTTTTTAATTCTATGCTCTGTCTGAATCTTGAAAGAAAATGTATTTTGTGTCCCTTTAAACAAACATGTTTTCAACTCTGGTTTATGCTTTTTCAAATTTTTTTTATTGTATTTTGCAATTATCCAATATCCATTTATTAATTATAATTTTTTGTAATTGTGTAACCCCATAGACCATTGTGCCCTGTCACCCAACGATTGTCCAGAATTTTTGTGAAGGAAAACTGGCAACCCTGTTTCCTACTGAATCTGCAATATTGTTTATCCCTTATGATGTTTAAGTTATGGCATGCGTGTTAATATTATAAAAGTTTAATCATTTTTTAACTTTCAAAGTTTTGTCTATAGGTCACCCTTAAGAATATCTGGAAGGACAAGGGTCGCTTCTGTGAGCCTGTCAACCTGGCAAATCGAATAGTAGGCAGCACATAGTTTGCCACATTTTACACTGAACAATCGGCTGCTTGTGCGATGCCACCCCCTGGCCAATCTTGTACGTTCAGGGGTTTTCAGTCACCCTGGTTAAACTAGTCCAAGTTGATTCAATCCCCCAGATAAGAAGTTGCATATAGGTTAACTATCGGCAGCAGGCACATTTAGGCTAACCTGCAACAAAGTCACTCCAAATATGTAGCTACAGCTATATACATGGAGCCATTTCTTTTCTCAGGCAAATGAGTTCATACTTGGTCCTTTGCACCATCACCAACTCCCCAGGCAGATATTTCCTCCTGGCCAGAGGTGTAACTAGAAACCACAGGGCTCAGGTGCAAGAATCTGTCAGAGTATATGAATATTATGATGAATATTACATATGTATACATATATATGTATATATATATATGTATATTTTATACACTGTATATGTTAGATGAGACCTCAGGATTAATTGAATATGAGTTTGTTGAACACAGCTTCTAATCCACTGGGGGTCCCAAACCCCTACCAGATGGGTTAGCTGGGTGAATACATGTTTATCAGGATTGAAAATCAGCATAGCTTTGAAGCACGCCCTCCTGTTGTGTAAAATACACAAACATTTTCCTAAAAGAAACTAACTTAGTGACCATGCTCATTTGACTATATGCAGAGTTTTATGACTCTAAGGCCTAGATTTAGAGTTGGGCGGTAGCCGTCAAAATCAGCGTTAGAGGCTCCTAACGCTGTTTTTAGGCTACCGCCGGTATTTGGAGTCAGTCAGGAAAGGGTCTAACGCTCACTTTGCAGCCGCGACTTTTCCATACCGCAGATCCCCTTACGTCAATTGCGTATCCTATCTTTTCAATGGGATCTTTCTAACGCCGGTATTTAGAGTCGTGGCTGAAGTGAGCGTTAGAATTCTAACGACAAAACTCCAGCCGCAGAAAAAAGTCAGTAGTTAAGAGCTTTCTGGGCTAACGCTGGTTTATAAAGCTCTTAACTACTGTGCTCTAAAGTACACTAACACCCATAAACTACCTATGTACCCCTAAACAGAGGCCCCCCACATCACCGCCACTCTATAATAACATTTTTAACCCCTAATCTTCCGCTCCGTACACTGCCGCCAACTACGTTATCCCTATGTACCCCTAATCTGCTGCCCCTAACACCGCCGACCCCTATATTATATTTATTAACCCCTAATCTGCCCCCCACAACGTCGCCTCCACCTGCCTACACTTATTATCCCCTAATCTGCCGAGCGGACCGCACCACTATTATAATAAAGTTATTAACCCCTAATCCGCCTCACTCCCGCCTCAATAACCCTATAATAAATAGTATTAACCCCTAATCTGCCCTCCCTAACATCGCCGACACTTAACTTCAAGTATTAACCCCTAATCTGCCGATCGAAGCTCACCGCTACTCTAATAAATTTTTTAACCCCTAAAGCTAATTTTAACCCTAACCCTAACACCCCCCTAAGTTAAATATAATTTTTTTCTAACGAAATAAATTAACTCTTATTAAATAAATTATTCCTATTTAAATCTAAATACTTACCTGTAAAATAAACCCTAATATAGCTACAATATAAATTATAATTATATTATAGATATTTTAGGATTAATATTTATTTTACAGGCAACTTTGTATTTATTTTACCAGGTACAATAGCTATTAAATAGTTAAGAACTATTTAATAGCTAAAATAGTTAAACTAATTACAAAATTACCTGTAAAATAAATCCTAACCTAAGTTACAATTAAACCTAACACTACACTATCAATAAATTAATTAAATACAATACCTACAATTATCTACAATTAAACCTAACACTACACTATCAATAAATTATTTAAATAAAATATCTACAAATAAATACAATGAAATAAACTAACTAAGTTACAAAAAATAAAAAAATATTTACAAACATAAGAAAAATATTACAACAATTTTAAACTAATTACACCTACTCTAAGCCCCCTAATAAAATAACAAAGTCCCCCAAAATAAAAAATGCCCTACCCTATTCTAAATCAAAAAAGTTCAAAGCTCTTTTACCTTACCAGCCCTGAACAGGGCCCTTTGCGGGGCATGCCCCAAAGAATTCAGCTCTTTTGCCTGTAAAAAAAACACATACAATACCCCCCCAACATTACAACCCACCACCCACATACCCCTAATCTAACCCAAACCCCCCTTAAATAAACACTAAGCCCCTGAAGATCTCCCTACCTTGTCTTCACCTCACCGGGTCCCGATCTGTCCAGAAAAGCCTCCGATGTCTTGATCCAAGCCCAAGCGGGGGGCTGAAGAGTGACGTCCATCCTCGGGCTGAAGTCTGGATCCAAGCGGCGGCTGAAGAAATCCATCATCGGCTGAAGTCGGAAGTCCATCATCGGGATGAAGTCTTCTATCAAGCCGCATCTTCAATCTTCTTTCTTCTGGAGCGGAGCAAAGCCATCTACTTTCCAACCGACACGGATCCAACCTCTTCAACCGATGCCTACTCGTGGAATGACGGTTCCTTTAAATGACGTCATCCAAGATGGCATCCCTCGAATTCCGATTGGCTGATAGGATTCTATCAGCCAATTGGAATTAAGGTAGGAATATTCTGATTGGCTGATGGAATCAGCCAGTCAGAATCAAGTTCAATCCAATTGGCTGATCCAATCAGCCAATCAGATTGAGCTCGCATTCTATTGGCTGATCGGAACAGAATATTCCTACCTTAATTCTGATTGGCTTATAGAATCCTATCAGCCAATCGGAATTCGAGGGATGCCATCTTGGATGACATCATTTAAAGGAACCGTCATTCCGCGAGTAGGCGTCGGTTGAAGAGGTTGGATCCGCTTCGGTTGGAAAGAAGATGGCTCCGCTCCGCTCCAGAAGAAAGAAGATTGAAGATGCGGCTTGATAGAAGACTTCATCCCGATGATGGACTTCTGACTTCAGCCGATGATGGATTTCTTCAGACGCCGCTTTGATCCAGACTTCAGCCCGAGGATGGACGTCACTCTTCAGCCCTCCGCTTGGGCTTGGATCAAGACATCGGAGGCTCTTCTGGACAGATCGGGACCCGGTGAGGTGTAGACAAGGTAGGGAGATCTTCAGGGGCTTAGTGTTAGGTTTATTTAAGGGGGGTGTGGGTTAGATTAGGGGTATGTGGGTGGTGGGTTGTAATATTGGGGGGGTATTGTATGTGTTTTTTTACAGGCAAAAGAGCTGAATTCTTTGGGGCATGCCCCGCAAATGGCCCTGTTCAGGGCTGGCAAGGTAAAAGAGCTTTGAACTTTTTTAATTTAGAATAGGTAGGGCATTTTTTATTTTGGGGGGCTTTGTTATTTTATTAGGGGGCTTAGAGTAGGTGTAATTAGTTTAAAATTGTTGTAATATTTTTCTAATGTTTGTAAATATTTTTTTATTTTTTGTAACCTAGTTCTTTTTTATTTTTTGTACTTTAGTTAGTTTATTTCATTGTAGTTATTTGTAGGTATTGTATTTAATTAATTTATTGATAGTGTAGTGTTAGGTTTAATTGTAACTTAGGTTAGGATTTATTTTACAGGTAATTTTGTAATTATTTTAACTAGGTAACTATTAAATAGTTATTAACTATTTAATAGCTATTGTACCTGGTTAATATAATTACAAAGTTGCCTGTAAAATAAATATTAATCCTAAAATAGCTACAATATAATTATAATTTATATTGTAGCTATATTAGGGTTTATTTTACAGGTAAGTATTTAGCTTTAAATAGGAATAAGTTATTTAATAAGAGTTAATTTATTTTGTTAGATAAAAATTATATTTAATTTAGGGGGGTGTTAGGGTTAGGGTTAGAATTAGCTTTAGGGGTTAATACATTTATTAGAATAGCGGTGAGCTCCAGTCTTCAGATTAGGGGTTAATGTTTGAAGTTAGGTGTTGGCGATGTTAGGGAGGGCAGATTAGGGGTTAATACTATATATTATAGGGTTATTGAGGCGGGAGTGAGGCGGATTAGGGGTTAATAACTTTATTATAATAGTGGTGCGGTCCGGTCGACAGATTAGGGGTTAATAAGTGTAGGCAGGTGGAGGCAACGTTGTGGGGGGCAGATTAGGGGTTAATAAATATAATATAGGGGTCGGCGGTGTTAGGGGCAGCAGATTAGGGGTACATAGGGATAATGTAAGTAGCGGCGGTTTACGGAGTGGCAGATTATGGGTTAAAAAAAAAATGCAGGTGTCAGCGATAGCGGGGGTGGCAGAATAGGGGTTAATAAGTGTAAGGTTAGGGGTGTTTAGACTCGGGGTACATGTTAGAGTGTTAGGTGCAGATGTAGGAAGTGTTTCCCCATAGAAAACAATGGGGCTGCTTTCGGATCTGAACGCGGCTTTTTTGCAGGTGTTAGGTTTTTTTTCAGCTCAAGCAGACCCATTATTTTCTATGGGGGAATCGTGCACGAGCACGTTTTTGAAGCTGGCCGCTTCCGTAAGCACCGCTAGTATTTAGAGTTGTAGTGGCGTTAAATTATGCTCTACGCTCCCTTTTTGGAGCCTAACGCACTGAAAACCCAGCCATTCTGTGAACTCTAAATACCAGCGGTATTTAAAAGGTGCGTGGGAAAAAAAGCACGCGTAGCTAACGCACCCCTTTGGCCGCACAACTCTAAATCTAGGCGTAAGACATTTGGTCTACCCAATTTAAAACAATCACTTAAAAGGATAAAATCTAAAATAGTTGGATAAGCATAGTACTTACAGGAAACCCCTTTGATTATTTAGAATAAATGATCTGTGTTTTGGGTGGAGAATATGCTTGGGAGCCCTCTGGAATTTGTCACCTAAATCTTTGTGGATTCAAAGAAAGACATGCGTTGCAGATATACGGCTGGGGGGAAGGTGACACAAATAGAATGAAATACATTTTGCAAAGGGAACAATGCCAGTTTTCCATGTATGTTTAAAATGATTCATGATATATATGTTTTTGAAAACATAAAAGGTTTTACTAAGCTTCTGTGTTTTTAAGAATATTTGGTGACCTAAAAGTAAATGATTAATAATACTTAATCTTATTTCAGATGGACCATAGACATATGAATGCTTAAATCATTTCTAACAATTGTTTCCATTTCTATTGCAGGCATCAATTCATATATGCAGAAATTGTCGGAGACATAGAACATATTATATTACGTGAAAACATATATAACAGAATGTATAAATGCCATTGATTTCAGAATAATTGGCAGTATAAATTATTATAATATAATATAATGATGTTAAGGGCATACTGTGTTTCATGTCAAATTGATCAAAATAAATAATATGATATAATACAGTACATATAAACATATAACTTATTAATGTAAGGAAATTATTGCATTTATTACACATTTTAAAGAAATATTTTCTTTCAATGTGGGGTAGTAAATGTATGGCTGTGTTTGTCATGCTACATGTATTGCTATGTCTGTTTGTAATACTGCCACCCGATGGACAAGGTACGGTGTTGTGACACAGGTATTACAGCCAGGAGATGATTGGCTGTTAAAGAATGCATCTCCTTGGCAACCTGCATTCACAGGGTGAGCCAATCAGAAGGGACAAGCAAAAAGGGCGTAAACGAACTAGGTCTTCAATGATTATAAAATAGGAGTAGTGAATGCACAAGGGACAGTTTTTTTTTGTGACTTGCTGAGACAAAAGTGTTTTTAATTTTGGCTGCCTGGAAATACATTTCACTTCAGCAAGGAACTGGAAGCTTATCCCTGATCTATGCAATGACTTTCCTTTAAATTAGATGACCTAAAGACCGCTACAAATTGGTTCAAATTGGTAAAGTATAATTGTTCTAATTTTTAAAACACTTTAAACAAAGCTTATTGGTAAGAACATAGTCAATTTGTATTCAATAGATTTAGAGAGCAGTCTGTATTTACTATTATTCAGCCTGTGTAGGGTTAAACAAATCCTTGCTGCTAAATAATTTTATCTGTACAACTATAGAGTGATAACTCAGAATTGGGTTTTTACATAAATAATATATACAATTTCTGATGTTTTAATAGAAGTGTATATTGTACTACTGTTTAAATTAGCACTGTAAATCATATTGTTAGCTGCTATTTTAGGTCTCATTGTAATATTTTAAATGCAGCTCTGAATGAAAGGTTGGTTTTAAAGAAAATTTGCATGAGCTTTGCATAGCATATTTTAAATAGTTTTTGTTCTAACGCATATAATATTGACTCATATTCTAATCATTAAGTATCAACATGCTCATAGTTATTTACTAATAATAAAGAATTCAGATATTCATATTAATTTTGTTGTCTTAGTAGAAGTATATTGATTGTAGGTTCAGTCTAAAGAAAGATAGTTAAATATATTCCCTGCCTTATACTCACACATTGTTTGGAGAATATTGCTAAGATTTCTATAAATATACTGACAAATTGTATGGAGGCATTGCGCGAGATATTATAAATAATTTTTTTTGAAAAGTGAAATATTGATTTTCATGTTCAAGATTAATATTAATATTTTGAAATATTATTAAAAATAAATTTTTGGAAAAATTAATAAAAATATTAATTTTTCATAAAAAAAAAATTAGTCAAAAATATGAATTTTTCATATTTCAAAATTCATAAAAATATGAATTTTTCATATTTCAAAATTCATAAAAATATTAATTTTTCATATTTCAAAATTAATCAAAAATATAAATTTTTCATATTTCAAAATTCATAAAAATATTAATTTTGTCATATTTTCAAGATATAATTTTTTTTTTCTTTCTCTCTCTCTTATTGGTCAAAATTGTATTAGCATTTTATCTTATTAAGTACAACACTAAAATAACAATGTTTTCAGCAAAAAGTAATGCTAGCATTTCTGTGCAAGATGAAATTGTGTCCTCCCCAAGGTCCTCCGTCAATGAAGTGATTCAGAAAAAAACGCTCAAATTAGACGCCATGAATCACATCATGACTAGACTTGATATTGGGAACGATGTCTCCAGGTATATTAATGAGTGTAAAGATAAGGCCAAATATTTAGTTAAAGATATGTGGTTTGAAGATGGGGAATTATACCAAATGTTACTGCAACTTAATAGATGCACGGAACTTAGGGGGCGTGATTAATTAATTTTCGAAACCTGGCCGATCCTAATGTATTTGAGCTGTGAAATGTCTAACCAAATGGCAGGACAGAACAGACAATTAGGGCGGCTAAGGGATGAAAATAATTCATTACGAGAATTTCAAGATGCCTTTATTCAGGCAAAGACAGAGGTTTTCCATGATAGCCAAAAGGCTTCTGACTTAGATAAATATAATCAGGAATTAATGGCTGATTTTAAAACTTTTGAAGAAGAATATAAAAAGTGCCAAGATGAAAATGAAACTTTTAAAGCTAGATATCATGAGGCTGAGAAAGCATACGAACAGGCAATAAATAATTTACAGAGACAAATTAGCAGCTATAAGGACTGGGACAGAAATGAGAGTCAAGATCCCAGGCGGGAGGATAGACAAAGATACCCAAACTATAGCCCTAATTCAGGCCCAGAGGTAACTTTTTCCTCTAGGCAATTACATAACTCTAGGGGACCAGAAAATTATTACGCTTCAGATGAAAGGCACTCTAGCTCAAACAATAAGTCCCCAGTAAGATCCAGTGATGTACCAAATAAAGTGTATGACACCCCCACAATAATTAAATAAAAGGGATAAAAGGGAAAAGAAGCCCAATCCTAAAATAGTGGCCGAAACTAGGGTGTCACCTGAACCCCAAAATTTGGAGTCTAAAAAGAAAACCTATGCGGAAGTGGCCAGAAAAAACAGGCCATCTCCACAGAGGTTTAACTCTACCCCTCCCCCAACACGGGATGAGGCGCAGAGAGACTATAGCCAAAGCAGGAAACATACTCAGGTGAATAATTATGCCCAAAGAGAATACCAACAGAATAATGGGTACCCCCGCAAAGGTAGATAAAATAGACGGCGAAGGTATTCTCAGGATAACCAGACACCCCAAGTAAATAATGCTCCCCAAAATAATAATGCAGAACAAATTGCACCCCAGGAACAACCACGCCAGGATATAAATAGCAGCTCTAATTCTGAGGGGAACCAATGGTCCAAGAATCATTATTATGGGGCATCAAGAGATAGGCCCAGGAGTAGGGGTAACTTGTACAATCAAGTAGATCAGCTTAGTACCCAGCTAATCCGGTTAAGCGAACAAGTCGCTAATATGAGTCAAAAACTTACGGCTCAGCAACCGAACAATACTTTTTTAGGGGTACAGCCAGTGGTCAGCAGTGGACCACAGGCACAGTCATAAACACTGCAGTATCACCTGAAAGGGAGGGGAGAGATATACAAAATGTAATAATAAATATAAATGATACTAACCATGTTCTCTCCCCACAGACCGGAAACGGACAATTTATCCGTGATGACAAGCAATCTCATCTGGGAAAAATTAACAAATCCCTTCATTTGCAGCACTCTCTTAACCTTACTTCCACAGATGCAGTACAAAAGAATACAGCTGGCCCTGTCATAGAGGAAACAGGTAGGTATGAAGTTTCCTCTGCATCGAATGACGTGGCGAATTCAGGTAACACATGGCGAAGCCCACAGATGTATGAAAACGCCAACTTTGAAATGGTAGAAAATGGTAGAAAATGCAGGAAGGTATTATGTATTAGTTGAGCTGCAAGATTCAGTCTCCAACCCTATCATGGGATTAATTGACACCGGATCTCAGGCAACTATCTTATCCCACAGGTACTACACACAGCTAAATGAGCTAACACCCCACAAACCTAAAATAAAAGAATTTGATGGTTCTCTAATAGGAGTTTGGGGTGTTTATCTAAAAGTCTACTGTACGGCCTGGTTAAAATTTAAATTGGGGAACAGGGTCATAAGACACCCTGTCATTATAGTGGATCTGCCTACTGATCGTTTAATTATTGGTAGTGATCTCCTGAAGCGATTAGGCACCATAATTGATTGCATAAATAATGTAATTTGGTCACAAGTTAAACGGCCTATCAATTATGAAAAATCTGGTATATCTCGCACCCGACATAGCTGTCACGTGGTGGAAGAGAAACCAGATGCTGTGGAGATTCATTTCAGGAATAACTCTGTACCTGAAATCACTATTCTACAAAAAGATGATCAGACACCTTTTAGTGGCTCTGATGGTAATATTTTTAAAATTTCGCCTGGAAAGATAGCGAATATTTCCCTAGATGGCGATGTATTAACCATATCACTCCACAAAGGGGATCATAAAATCCCTAAGGGGGAGGCCATGCTCAATACCTCACAGGGATTGAGAGGGATTGAGAGAGTTAAAGAGGATCTATTTATCCCTATACAAGTGCATGACCTTGGTAAAATCAAGTATGCTAAATTAAACTTAAAACAGGAAGCTAGCTATATAAGCGAAGGTTTATTAGCGCAAATAGCTGAACCTAAAGTGATTAAATATCTTTCTCCTCAAGACCACTGTGTCCACAACCTGGATGACAGGTTTGAAAGCTATAACATCACAGCTAAGTGCTTATTATCTATCTCTATAGGAAATAAGTCAGTGAAGCACCTGTTTTTAGTTTTAAATACTCCCCATAATCAAATATACATTGGCAATGATATCTTGCATAGATATGCCATACAAATAGATTTGATTAACTCTTGCCTCTGGAGCAGGTTAAAGGGGGACCCTGAAGTATTTCAGGATGAAAATGCAGCCCTGAAATCAAACCAGCAATTGCCATATGCTGTGAATATGCAGGTATCTAGCGATTCCTGCTGGGGCTGATAAATTTATTTTACCCTTACAGGTAAAGAGAGGTCAGAAATTAAAAACTTCTGAAACACTAATTTGCCTCTCCCATAGAATACAAAATCTGGGTGTCACAGTAACCTACACTCCTATGGTGAATATTGGAACTGTTCCAATACATATTATTGTGCATAACATGACCCCACAGGATATAACCTTATCCAAGGGAACTACCATAGGATATGCACTGGAATCAAGATATTACACCTTTGGATTCCAGAATAATGTAATTGGGCTGATCCCTGAAGGATACCTAACGGAAGAACAATTAATAGAACAATCCTTTGCATCTATGCCAGAGGGTCTATTTAATGTTCAGTCTATTTATCCCTTCAGCTCAGAGGAAGGCATCTGTAAAATTGAAGAAGCCTCTCTAGTTTTTGATCAGCCAATCAAACAGCAAGATTACCCCAATACCCAGAGTCATGGGAGCAATATAAATTATAATCAAGGGGATCTCACCTCTAGGTTGGAAGAAGCCTATGAAATAGGACAGCCTGAAATCTTTCCAGGATTTCAGCAAATAGTCGAAGAGCAAATATCCTTAGCTAATGGCTGTTCCAGCGATGATGAACGCCAACAGCTGCGAGAACTCCTGATGGAGCACAAGGATATTTTTGCTAAGGATTCTTATGACTGTGGTACTACAGACCTGCACATTGCAAGAATACAAACAGATCTCGATGCACCACCTGTATTTGTCAAACAATACAGACTTCCCTTAGCCTCATATGATTCTCTTGCAGAGATCATAAGGAATTTGGAAGAAAGAGGTATTATCAGACAGGTGCACAGCTCATATAATAATCCTATTCTAGGTGTTCTCAAGCCCAATGGACAATGGCGTTTGTGTGCTGATTTAAGACAGCTAAACAAACAAGTATACATGTCTGGCTGGCCTGTGCCATATATTGACCAATGCTTAGCACAAATGCAGGGATCCAAAATATTCACTGCCATTGACTGTGCACAGGGATATTGGACCATCAAGGTACATGAGGAGGACCAGTATAAGCTGGCATTCTCATTCCAAAAGGTTCAATATGCATTCCAGAGACTTCCATTTGGATACATAAATTCTGGACATGAATTTGCTGTATTCATGCATAAGGCTATGCCTGATGCACTGGAAAGGGGGACCTTATCTTATGTTGATGATGTTTTAATCAAAAGCACAGACTTTGAAAAACACATCGCAGAGCTTAAACACATCCTCAGCCAACTTAAAAGGACAGGTGTAAAATTATCCCTACAAAAAGCTCAATGGTGCCGCACTCGTGTAAATGTCTTGGGACATGAAGTTACTTCTGAAGGATTAAATCCCCAGAAGAAAAAGGTTGAAGCTATAGTAAATTCTAAAAACCCAACTAACTTAAAGGAATTTAGATCATTCCTGGGTATGACAAATTATTCTCGCAAATTCATTGATAATTATGCAGAGTTAGCTAAATCATTACTACTTGTTCTAAAGAAGGATGTGAAATGGCACTGGAGTGAGTCTCAAGAGACAGCCATCAAAGAGCTGAAGAGAAAACACACTCAAGCACCTTGCCTAGCATACCCTGAAGGTGGTAAACCTTTCTACTTAGAAACAGGGTACACAGATGTAAGCATGAGTGCTGTTTTATACCAAAAGCATGATAATTTAAACAAATCCATTGCTTATGTGAGCAAAAATCTATCCCCAGTAGAAATAAAGTTCAACGATTGCGAAAAAGCCCTCTTATCTACTGTATGGACTCTACAAAATTTCTTCAGCTATATACAGGGCGAGAAAATTATTGTAGAAATGGCCCACCAGCCTTTGCTATATTTGCGAAGTGAGAGAATAAGAGATGGGAATTTGTCAAATAGCCGCATAACAGCGTGGACTCTTTCCTTACAAGGCTGGCCATTAGAAATTCGCTACAAGCAGAATAAAAAGAATCCAGTCACACAAGGGCTTGCTGAGCTCCACAACTGTACTGCTAGAGATCCTGGGGAAGAATTATCAGAAGATGATTTTCTGGAGGAACAATTGCTTTCCCCATATAAAATATACAATGAGGAAAATTGCCAAACATTACCTTGGGTGTATGTTGATGGTTGTTCTTACCATGCCACTATAGATAATGAGTGCAGATTAGTCGCTGGCATTGGTATAACTTGGGCAAATGGATTCTGAAATATATCTATAGGTTTCAACATTGGACCAAGATCCAGCCAAGTTGCAGAACTAACTGCTGTTTTCAAAACCATTGAAATGGCTATTGAACATGGTATTCATGAATTTGTGATCATAACTGACTCAAATTATGTGTGTGACAGTTTTGTTGAATACCTGCCAACTTGGAAAAGAAATGGCATGCAGAAAAGCAATAACAAACCAGTCAAGCATGGCAAGTTGTTCTGCGAGATTGATAATCTGGTGGTATCCAATGATTTAACCATACACTGGAAAAAGACCAAGGGTCATTCCAGGGTTCTAGGTCCGGATAAGGAAGGCAATGACCTTGCGGATTCATTAGCCAAACAAGGAGCCATAACTGGAGAACTCCTTAATATTGACAACTTAATGGGTGCAATTCAGGTAGAAGCCATTACTAGAAACCAGGCAAAACAACAGAGTGAGCCTAACCTGGTACAATGGAGTCAGGATTCTCCTAGTGAGGACCTGATCACTAGTCAAAAAGAAGACCCCATTGTAGGCATCTTCTATAAACACATAGAAAATCCTTAAAGCAACCCCATCTCAAAAGATGATTGTATTGGCAAAGAAGATCTTAGAATCTTAATGAAATCCAGATCACAATTCAAGTTACAGGATGGTTTGTTAATTAGAACCTCCAAAACTGGCATCCAGCAGTGGGTAGTACCCACCAAATTCAGAGGTCTAATGCTTCAACATGCCCATGATGCTCCCACATCTGGTCATCGTGGTGCCAAACTCACGTATGAAATATTACGTGATTACGCTTTTTGGCCACACATGTTGAAAGATGTTCAAACCTACTGTCAAGGGTGTTTAATCTGCACACAGTTCCAACCCACTGCACCAACACATAGAGCGCCATTGCAGAAGAGGGGGATGGTAATGCCATGGTCAGATATACAAATTGATTTTATTGGTCCGGTAACAAGGTCATCAAGAGGTAACAAATACATGTTAACTGTGACATGCCTGTTCACTAAATGGGTAGAGTGCATTAGTGCACCTAACAACAGTGCTGAAACATGTGCAGCGTTGCTCATCAACCACGTATTTTCCCGATTTGGTTTACCCCAAAGAATCGAGTCAGATCGGGGGACCACTTCACTAGCAAAGTGATGACCAAAATGTGGAAAATACTAGGGGTAAAAAGAAAGCTCCATATTGCTTATAGAGCTGCCTCAAGTGGTGGTGTAGAGCGTTACAACCAGTCCATTGTTAAAATCCTCAAAAAGTTTGTGAGTGAAACAGATAAAGACTGGTATGTAAAACTACCACTAGTCTTAATGGCATTAAGAGCAACTCCAAGTAGTGCTACCAAGATGTCACCTTTTGAACTGATGACTGGAAGAAGAATGGTTCTACCTCAGCATCTACTGTACCGTACATCAGACCAAAACTTGATAAACGCTGCCAATACACATCAATATGTGGAAAACCTAAGAAAGTACCTGCAATATGCCTTTGCATTTGCTCAAAGGAATTTAGAAAGATCCGCAACTGCCACCAAAACCTATTATGATCTCAAAACGTCCAAAAAAGGAATATGAATTAAATGATAAAGTTTATCTTTATAACTTTGGAAGAGATCAGGTTAGGGAGAAGAAATTTCTTCCCTCATGGAAAGGTCCTTTCGTCATTACTGACAAAATATCTCCAGTGGCCTATAAAATAAGGATCCCCAAAAATGAAAGTTTCATAGATAAATGGGTCCATATCAATCAATTACGGGCATGTCATCCCAGATCCCAACTACAAGTCATAGAGGGAGAATGAATTGTCATATCCCCAAATGAACTAAAGACATACTGTAGTTTAAAGATGCCCAACTGATAAACATGAAGGTTTAAAATAACAAACTTTCTACATAAGAGACGGTCTATGAGGTATACGGTTGATCCTCATCAAATACCACTGACTTTAAGCCAATTCAAATACATGTGTCCTACATCTATTTGAAGTTGAAAGGGGGATTTATGTCAGAGTATATGAATAGCATGATGAATATTACATATGTATACATATGTATGTATATATATATATATATATATATATATATATATATATATATGTATATTTTATACACTGTATATGTTAGATGAGACCTCAGGATTAATTGAACATGAGTTTGTTGAAAACAGTTTCTAATCCACTGGGGGTCCCAACCCCCTACCAGATGGGTTAGCTGGGTGAATACACGTTTATCAGGATTGAAAATCAGCATAGCTTTGAAGCACGCCCTCCTGTTGTGTAAAATACACGAACATTTTCCTAAAAAAAACTAACTCAGTGAACATGCTCATTTGACTATATGCAGAGTTTTATGACTCTAAGACATTTGGTCTACCCAATTTAAAACAATCACTTAAAAGGATAAAATCTAAAATAGTTTGATAAGCATAGTACTTACAGGAAACGCTTTGATTATTTAGAATAAATGATCTGTGTTTTGGGTGGAGAATATGCTTGGGAGCCCTCTGGAATTTGTCACCAAAATATTTGTGGATTCAAAGAAAGACATGCGTTGCAGATATACGGCTAGGGGGAAGGTGACACAAATAGAATTAAATACATTTTGCAAAGGGAACAATGCCAGTTTTCCATGTAAAATGATTCATGATATATATGTTTTTGAAAACATAAAAGGTCTTACTTAGCCTCTGTGTTTTTAAGAATATTTGTGGACCTAAAAGTAAATGATTAATAATACTTAATCTTATTTCAGATGGACCATAGACATATGAATGCTTAAATAATTTCTAACAATTGTTTCCATTTCTATTGCAGGCATCAATTCATGTATGCAGAAATTGTCGGAGACATAGAACATATTATATTACGTGAAAACATATATAACAGAATGTATAAATGCCATTGATTTCAGAATAATTGGCAGTATAAATTATTATAATATAATATAATGATGTTAAGGGCATACTGTGTTTCATGTCAAATTGATTAAAATATATAATATGATATAATACAGTACATATAAACATATAACTTATTAATGTAAGGAAATTATGGCATTTATTACACATTTTAAAGAAATATTTTCTTTCAATGTGGTGTAGTAAATGTATGGCTGTGTTTGTCATGCTACATGTATTGCTATGTCTGTTTGAAATACTGCCACCCGATGGACAAGGTACGGTGTTGTGACACAGGTATTACAGCCAGGAGATGATTGGCTGTTAAAGAATCCATCTCCTTGGCAACCTGCATTCACAGGGTGAGACAATCAGAAGGGACAAGCAAAAAGGGCGTAAATGAACTAGGTCTTCAATGATTATAAAATAGGAGTAGTGAATGCACAAGGGACAGTTTTTTTTGTGACTTGCTGAGACAAAAGTGTTTTTAATTTTGGCTGCCTGGAAATACATTTCACTTCAGCAAGGAACTGGAAGCTTATCCCTGATCTATGCAATGACTTTCCTTTAAATGAGATGACCTAAAGACCGCTACAAATTGGTTCAAATTGGTAAAGTATAATTGTTCTAATTTTTAAAAAAACTTTAAACAAAGCTTATTGGTAAGAACATAGTCAATTTGTATTCAATAGATTTAGAGAGAAGTCTGCATTTTACTAGTATTCAGCCTGTGTAGGGTTAAACAAATCCTTGCTGCTAAATTATTTTATCTGTACAACTATAGAGTGATAACTCAGAATTGGGTTTATACATAAATAATATATACAATTTCTGATGTTTTAATAGAAGTGTATATTGTACTACTGTTTAAATTAGCACTGTAAATCATATTGCTGAATGTTTGTTAGCTGCTATTTTAGGTCTCATTGTAATATTTTAAAAGCAGCTCTGAATGAAAAGTTGGTTTTAAAGAAAATTTGCATGAGCTTTGCATAGCATATTTTAAATAGTTTTTGTTCTAATGCATATAATATTGAATCATATTCTAATCATTACAAATATTTAAGTATCAACATGCTCATAGTTATTTACTAATAATAAAGAATTCAGATATTCATATTCATTTTGTTGTCTTAGTAGAAGTATATCGATTGTGGGTTCAGTCTAAAGAAAGATTGTTAAATATATTCCCTGCCATATACTCACACATTGTTTGGAGAATATTGCTAAGATTTCTATAAATATACTGACAAATCCAAGCAAGCCCCCCCCCCCTCAAAAAGAAAATGTGAATTTAACACTTTTTTTGTTTCCTGACATTTAATTTAGAAAAAACAAACAAACAAACATTTTTGTGTGTGCTGTATACACACAAATATATAGCTGACTGTGCTGTATACACACATATATAGCTGAATGTGCTGTATATGCACACACACATATATATATATATTACAGTCGTATGCAAAAGTTTAGGCACCACTGACAATTTCCATGATTTTCATTTATAAATAAGTGGGTGTTTGCATCAGCAATTTAATTTCATCTATCAAATAACTGAAGGACACAGTAATATTTCAGTAGTGAAATGAGGTTTATTGGATTAACAGAACATTGTGCAATATGCATCTAAAGTAAATTAGACAAGTGCAATAATTTGGGTACCCCAACAGAAATAATGCATCAATATTTAGTAGAGCCTCCTTTAGCAGAAATAACAGCATCTAGATGCTTCCTATAGCCTGTAATGAGTGCCTGGATTCTAGATGAAGGTATTTTGGACCATTCCTCCTTGCAAAACATCTCCAGTTCAGTTAGGTGTTATGGTTGCTGAGCATAGACAGCCCGCTTCAAATCACCCCACACATTTTCAATGATATTCAGGTCTGGGGACTGGGATGGCCATTCCAGTACATTGTACTTGTTCCTCTGCATAAATGCCAGAGTAGATTTTGAGCAGTCTTTTGGGTAGTTGTCTTGTTGAAATATCCAGCCCCGGCGTAACATCAACTTTGTGATTGATTCCTCAACATTATTCTCAAGTATCTGCCGATATTGAGTGGAATCCATGCAACCCTTAACTTTAACAAGATTCCCAGTTCCAGTACTGGCACTGGCCACACAGCCCCACAGCATGATGGAACATCCACCAAATTTTACTGTGGGTAGCAAGTGTTTGTCTTGGAACGCTGTGTTCTTTTGCTGCCAGGCATTACGTCCCTTGTTATGACCAAATAACTCAATCAGTCCAAAGCACCTTCTTCTAAAATGAAGCCGGCTTGTCCAAATTTGCGTTTGCATACCTCAAGTGACCCTGTTTGTGGCGTGTGTGCAGAAAAGGCTACTTCCGCATCAGCTTCTCCTTGTGCAAAGTGCGCTGAATTGTTGAACGATGCACCTTGACACCATCTGCAGCAAGATGATGTTGTAGGTCTTTGGAGGTGGTCTGTGGGATGTTTTTGACTGTTCTCACCATCCTTTGCCTTTGCCTCTCTGGCCTTAACAAGAACTGTGCATGTGGTCTTCCATTTCCTCACTATGTTCCTCACAGTGGACACTGACAGCTTAAATCTCTGAGATAGCTTTTTGTAGCCTTCCCCTAAACCATAATGTTGAACAATCTTTGTTTTCAGGTCATTTGAGTTTTGGTTTGAGTCCCCCATGTTGCCACTCTTCAGAGGAGAGTTAAAGAGAACAACAACTTGCAATTGGCAACCTTAAATACCTTTTCTCATGATTGGGTGCACCTCTCTATGAAGTTCAAGGCTTAATGGGCCCACCAAACCAATATTGTTTACCAATTAATTAGTGCTAGGTTGTTACAGGTATTCAAATCAACAAAATGACAAGGGTGCCCAAATTTATGCACCTGTCTAATTTCGTTTTTAAAGCATATTGCACATTTTCTGTTAATCCAATAAAACTCATTTCACTACTGATATATTACTGTGTCCTTCAGTTATTTGATAGATAAAAATGAAATTGCTGATCCAAACACCCAATTATTTATAAATGAAAACCATGGAAATTGTCAGGGGTGCCTATACGTTTGCATACGACTGTATATATATTTATATATATATATATATATATATATATATATATATATATATATATATATATATATACAGGGAGTGCAGAATTATTAGGCAAATTAGTATTTTGACCACATCATCCTCTTTATGCATGTTGTCTTACTCCAAGCTGTATAGGCTCGAAAGCCTACTACCAATTAAGCTTATTAGGTGATGTGCATCTCTGTAATGAGAAGGGGTGTGGTCTAATGACATCAACACCCTATATCAGGTGTGCATAATTATTAGGCAACTTCCTTTCCTTTGGCAAAATGGGTCAAAAGAAGGACTTGACAGGCTCAGAAAAGTAAAAAATAGTGAGATATCTTGCAGAGGGATGCAGCACTCTTAAAATTGCAAAGCTTCTGAAGCCTGATCATTGAACAATCAAGCGTTTCATTCAAAATAGTCAACAGGGTCGCAAGAAGCGTGTGGAAAAACCAAAGCGCAAAATAACTGCCCATGAACTGAGAAAAGTCAAGCGTGCAGCTGCCAAGATGCCACTTGCCACCAGTTTGGCCATATTTCAGAGCTGCAACATCACTGGAGTGCCCAAAAGCACAAGGTGTGCAATACTCAGAGACATGGCCAAGGTAAGAAAGGCTGAAAGACGACCACCACTGAACAAGACACACAAGCTGAAACCTCAAGACTGGGCCAAGAAATATCTCAAGACTGATTTTTCTAAGGTTTTATGGACTGATGAAATGAGAGTGAGTCTTGATGGGCCAGATGGATGGGCCCGTGGCTGGATTGGTAAAGGGCAGAGAGCTCCAGTCCGACTCAGACACCAGCAAGGTGGAGGTGGAGTACTGGTTTGGGCTGGTATCATCAAAGATGAGCTTGTGGGGCCTTTTCGGGTTGAGGATGGAGTCAAGCTCAACTCCCAGTCCTACTGCCAGTTTCTGGAAGACACCTTCTTCAAGCAGTGGTACAGGAAGAAGTCTGCATCCTTCAAGAAAAACATGATTTTCATGCAGGACAATGCTCCATCACACGCGTCCAAGTACTCCACAGTGTGGCTGGCAAGAAAGGGTATAAAAGAAGAAAATCTAATGACATGGCCTCCTTGTTCACCTGATCTGAACCCCATTGAGAACCTGTGGTCCATCATCAAATGTGAGATTTACAAGGAGGGAAAACAGTACACCTCTCCGAACAGTGTCTGGGAGGCTGTGGTTGCTGCTGCACGCAATGTTGATGGTGAACAGATCAAAACACTGACAGAATCCATGGATGACAGGCATTTGAGTGTCCTTGCAAAGAAAGGTGGCTATATTGGTCACTGATTTGTTTTTGTTTTGTTTTTGAATGTCAGAAATGTATATTTGTGAATGTTGAGATGTTATATTGGTTTCACTGGTAAAAATAAATAATTGAAATGGGTATATATTTGTTTTTTGTTAAGTTGCCTAATAATTATGCACAGTAATAGTCACCTGCACACACAGATATCCCCCTAAAATAGCTATAACTAAAAACAAACTAAAAACTACTTCCAAAACTATTCAGCTTTGATATTAATGAGTTTTTTGGGTTCATTGAGAACATGGTTGTTGTTCAATAATAAATTAATCCTCAAAAATACAACTTGCCTAATAATTCTGCACTCCCTGTATATATATATATATATATATATATATATATATACAGTATCTCAGTATCTCACAAAAGTGAATATACCCCTCACATTTTTGTAAATATTTTATTATATCTTTTCATGTGACAACACTGAAGAAATGACACTTTGCTACAATGTAAAGTAGTAAGGGTAAAGCCTGTATAACAGTGTGAATTTGCTGTCCCCTTAAAATAATTCAACACGCCTAAACCATTGGCAACAAAAGTGAGCACACGCCTAAGTGGAAATGTCCAAATTGGGCCCAATTAGCCATTTTTCCTCCCCGATGTCCTGTGACTCGTTAGTGTTACAAGGTCTCAGGTGTGAATGGGGAGCAGGTGTGTTAAATTTGGTGTTATCACTCTCACACTCTCTCATACTGGTCACTGGAAGTTCAACATGGCACCTCATGGCAAATAACTCTCTGAGGATCTGAAAAAAAGAAATGTTGCTCTACATAAAGATGGCCTAGGCTAGGCTGCCAAGACCCTTAAACTGAGCTGCAGCACCGTGGGCAAAACCATACAGTGGTTTCACAGGGCAGGTGCCACTCAGAACAGGCTTCACTATCGTTGACCAAAGAAGTTGAGTGCACATGCTCAGCGTCATATCCAGAGGTTGTCTTTGGGAAATATATGTATGAGTGCTCCCAATATTGCTGCAGAGGTTGAAGGGGTGGGGGATCAGCCTGTCAGTGCTCAGACCATACGCTGCACACTGTATCAAATTGGTCTGCATGGCTGTCATCCCAGAAGGAAATCTCTTCTAAAGATGATGCACAAGAAAGCCAGCAAACACTTTGCTGAAGACAAGCAGACTAAGAACATGGATTACTGGAACCATGTCCTGTGGTCCGATGAGACCAAGATAAATTTATTTGGTTCAGATGGTGTCAAGCGTGTGTGGCAACAACCAGTTGTCTTGCCTACAGTCAAGCATGGTGGTGGGTTTGTCATGGTCTGGGCCTGCATGAGTGCTGCCGGCACTGGGGAGCTACAGTTCATTGAGGGAACCATGAATGCCAACATGTACTGTGACATACTGAGCATGATCCCCTCTCTTCAGAGACTGGGCCGCAGGGCAGTATTCCAACATGACCCCCAACATAACAACCCCAAACACGACTAGAAGACGACCACTGCCTTGCTAAAGAAGCTGAGGGTAAAGGTGATGGACTGGCCAAGCATGTCTCCAAACCTAAACCCTATTGATCATCTGTGGGGCATCCTCAAACGGAAAGTGGGGGAGAGCAAGGTCTCTAATATACACCAGCTCTGTGATGTCATCATGGAGGAGTGGGAGAGGACTCCAGTGGAAAACTGTGAAGCTCTGGTGAACTCCATGCCGAAGAGGGTTAAGTCAGTGCTGGAAAATAATGGTGGACACACAAAATATTGACACTTTGGGTCCAATTTGGACATTTCCACTTAGGGGTGTACTCACTTTTGTTGCCAATGATTTAGACATTAATGGCTGTGTGTTGAGTTATTTTGAGGGGACAACAAATTTACACTATTATACAGGCTGTATACTCACTACTTTACATTGCAACACAGTGTCATTTCTTCAGTGTTGTCACATGAAAAGCTATAATAAAATATTTACAAAACTGTGAGGGGTGTACTCACTTTTGTGAGATACTGTATATATATATATATATATATATATATATATATATATATATATATACAAACACAGTATATCTATATATAAATATATATATATATATATATATATATATATATATATATATACAGTAGGAAGCACAAGTGCATATGAGGAGCACCAAACGGGAGCCAGTGGTGGTTAAAACAATGTCAAACTTTATTCAGCTTCACTTAAAAAGGTCTGTAACCCAGACCCACGAAAGGTACAAAATGTTAGGTCAGCAAATAGAAAGCACAAGCTGACGCGTTTCGGCTGTTGCCATATTCGTAGCTGCTGCAGCAACAGCCGAAACGCGTCAGCTTGTGACTGTTTATTTTGATGAACAGGATCACGGTGACTGTTTATTTTGATGAACTTTGCTTTGTTTTGCCATTCCTACTACTCTCAAGGGACATTGCTCTTGTACTCAGAGGGAAATATTGTGTTGTGCTATATACACACACATATATATATATATATATATATATATATATATAGCTGACTGTGCTGTATACACAAATATATATAGCTGACTGTTCTGTATACACCAACATATGTGTGTGTGTGTAAAAACATATCAAAATGTATTTATTGTATTAAGGCCACATACATTTTGCAGTTAAAAAGCAGCAATGTGGACTGTTCGGCGAGCTACGCAAGGATATCACGCTAGTAAAGCAAAGAGTATCTAAGCTGGAAAGGCACTCAACTAGCTATGTGTGATGAGGTACAACAACATTCCAAGCAGCTTCACAACCAAGAAGAGACCATAGGTTTTCTACTGGATAAAGTCGAAGACCTTGACAATCGAAATAGGAGGAACAACCTCTTAATTAGAGGCATTCCAGAATCTATTTCCCCATCTGCCTTACAAGGATGCTTACAAGACTTATTCAGATCTATAAAGGGCACACCAACAGCTCCAGAGGTGATCCTTGAGAGGGCACACCGGGCGTTGAGGCCCAGACCATCAGCAAAGGCACCTCCCAGGGATGTAATTGTGCTTTTTCTGAATTTCCTGGACAAGGAAGATGTGCTGAGAAATGCAAGAGTCAAATCCCCTATAACTCACTCGGGGGTCCCCATACAGATTTTTTCGGACATCAGTCCCACCACCCTGCAAAAAAGACGGGACCTCCGCTTCATTTAAGACTCTCTCCATGTAGCCGGAATCCCATACCGTTGGGGCTTCCCGGTAAGCATTGTTGCTTCTAAAAACGGAGCTGCAGTGCACACCTGAGGATCTTTATAAAATTAATGACAGGATCCTGTCCTTGCGGGCTCCCAACTCCAAACCTCTGTAGATGATATCCAACATGCTTCCTGTTCAACTGCGTGAGGTATCGTATACACACCTACAGACTGTGAAGTTGTGGTTCTTTAACACCGGAGCCATATCTTGAGGATGTTTATTATAGACTATAATGTTCACATTATAACTACCATTATGTAATTTGTTTTTGTTGGAATGTTTCTCACAAAATATTTTATTCTGAATAATATTGTAAACCTTTGACAGTGCAAACACAATTTACCCATTGGGCCCCCATACAACTAGAGATCTTTGACAAGGGCTCTAAATATTACAATTAGAGGCAACTGTCTAACTGGGCCTCTCTCCTAAGTTTAATGCATTCACTTGCCCCCTCCTAGGCCCCTTATTTATCTACCCAACAGAGAAGGGGATGTAACCTCTTCATTACAATGGGATCCTGTTAAAAGATGAACAATGATGGAGACTTAGGCTCCATTCGCTGTTCTCAGTAAGGAGTTTACCTATCTACCTTGTTAGGATCACATCATTTGTTAATAAAAACATGGCTAATTGATGGTATATTGCCTGCTCATATCTTGCTATAATATATCCAAAAGCTAAGGGTGCTTTTCAGAGCGTTGGTTGGCCTTTTTCGCACTCACTGTTGAAGTTTAATATGTTTTTGTAGAGTTTTCAGTATGTTCATTAGGGATATAAGTATTCCATAAGTATAACATTTGTTTACTTGAGTTAGTGTTTTTTTTTTTTTTTTTTTTTTACAGGTAGAAGTATAAAGCACCCTCACATTTTTACCATTGTACATTGCTGGGTGATACCGTTTTTATAGCTAATTAAACTCCCATGCTGACTCAGCTGGCCAGGAGCCTGTCTAGGAGTGTTTCTCACTCTTTTTATGTTTTTTCTTTCAGTGTATATTTTCTTAACCCTAAAGGGAGGAGGAGCTCTTGCCTCTTCTCGCTACTTTCTCTTTTACTTTTCTATATCGCTACTTTAGTATTTTATTACTAGATCTTCCGGTTTTCCTTTCTGGTACTATACACAGAGAGTATTTCATACGACTTTCTATCCCCCGCACCCTACTCTTGATCTCACTCTTATCCCCTCTCTCATTCGTCCCTTCTCTTCACCCCCTTTTTTTTTTTTCTCATCCACAATGCCTTCTAAACCCCTCAAATTCATAACTATAAATTCCAAAGGAATGAATAGCCCTGCTAAATGCAACTTAATTTTAAAAGACTTTAAAAGATTAGGGGGAGATTTCATACTAATTCAGGAATCTCACTTTAAGAAAGGGCGAGATCCAACATGGAATTATAAGGACTACCCCCTAGCTTATTTTGCATCAGGCACCAGTAAGAAAAATGGAGTGGGAGTGCTTTTTAATCATACCACTCCCTTCCAGTTACTACAAGCAGAAAGGGACATGGAGGGCAGATACATTATTTTACAGGGTTTACTATTTGGCAGACCCATTACCATAGTTAACACCTACTTCCCAAATAGTTTGCAGGGAGCCTTTATGAGAAAGCTCTCTAACCACATATTGGACATCAGAAAAAGTGCACTCATTATAGGAGGAGACTTCAATTCCCCCTTAGATCCTTCCCTAGACACCTCAACAGGGACATCCAGTATGCCTAAAAAAGACCTCAAAGTCATTAATACCACATTAAGAGATTTGGCCATGCATGACGTATGGCAAAATGGCAAATAGATGGCGCTGGTCTGTACAGTGATGTTTCTCTATATGGCGAAGAGAAAAAGGGCTTGAGGTGTGTGTAGGATCCAATTAATATAAGTGCAGTATACTCACTCCATAAGTAGTGGGAGTTCAGCTGCGATGTAATGTGTCTCCAGAGTGATGTAGTTCCCCAGAATAGTTTCAGAATCTCTCAAGAACCTGTTAATAGGTCTGCAAGCAAATGAAGACTCAAAATGACCAAAGGTGTCCAGTAAGTCAAGAAAAAACAAAATAGTAACTTACTCCATAAATAAGAGAATCCGGCTTGTCTCAGCAAAGAAGAATATCAACAGTCTTCCAACTTTGATAAAAAGATATTTATTTAAGCTAAACGCGTTTCAACTTTTAGTAAGTCTTTCTCAAGAGCAATATAAAATCAATAAAAGCAAGTAGCTGTGTATGATTGCTGTGTTCACAAGCCAGTTTATATACAGAGGTGATGCTATCCAATTTCCTGTGTAAGACAGGAAGTTGGATTTACAATATACAATGTAAAAAACAAAACAAAATAAAGAATATGGATTGGTGGCAGATTAATTATATACTTAAACTGTTATTAAAATTTCAAATGCCGATATTTTTGATAAATTTGTAGTTAAAATACATAGTCTGGCGTCAATCCAATTTTTAACCAATCAGAAACGGTATCTATAAGTTGACCAATTGGGAATGACTCGAGATTCAGTCCTCAAACAGGTAGTCAATGGTGCATGTGTTCCTTTTCAGGTCCGGTTGGAGTCATGTGAGTCAAACTGCCAATCCGTGCAAAGTTGTGTGCTAAATGAAGGCGGCCAATCTGTATGGAGTTTGCAAAACTTTTCAGTCTGCAAGGGAGTTGTTGATAGGTCCATATTTGAGAGGGGAGGATCTTTTGACTTTTGCTTATTGTGTCCTTTATATCGGAGTTAAATGCATTTAAATTGTCTAGAAAAAAGCGGAAAAGATATGAACAGTATTTGTTCTTTCTCATGCATATAAAATATAAGGATGATTTTCATCATATGTTATCATATATAACTTTGATCTACATTACGTTAGATTTATTACATTCGTAAAGGAACAGCATTTATAGAAAAACAACATATCTCTATATGACATTGTGATGTATATATTCCAACTGCAGTAACAGCAAAGATCATTCGCTTCAAAAAATGATTCAAATCCCTATAGTTTGAATAAATTTTTTTTTTTTTTAATAATTTGTTATGAAGAACTTCGTTTCAAATATTTTACCTAAAGATAATAAAAAAGTAAAAAGTGCACTTTTGTTGAATAAAAACTTTAAACATTGTGGCCTAGATTTATAGTTCGGCGGTAGCCGTCAAAACCAGCGTTAGAGGCTCCTAACGCTGGTTTTGGCCGCCCGCTGGTATTTGGAGTCAGTGATTAAAGGGTCTAACGCTCACTTTACAGCCGCGACTTTTCCATACCGCAGATCCCCCTACGCCATTTGCGTAGCCTATCTTTTCAATGGGATCTTTCTAACGCTGGTATTTAGAGTCGTTTCTGCAGTGAGCGTTAGAGCTCTAACGACAAGATTCCAGCCGCCTGAAAATAGCAGGAGTTAAGAGCTTTCTGGCTAACGCCGGTTTATAAAGCTCTTAACTACTGTACCCTAAAGTACACTAACACCCATAAACTACCTATGTACCCCTAAACCGAGGTCCCCCCACATCGCCGCCACTCGATTAAAAATTTTAACCCCTAATCTTCCGACCGCCACCTACGTTATACTTATGTACCCCTAATCTGCTGCCCCTAACCCCGCCGACCCCTATATTACATTTAATAACCCCTAATCTGCCCCCCACAACATCGCCGCCAGCTACTTAAAATAATTAACCCCTAATCTTCCGACCGCAAAGCGCCGCCACCTACGTTATCCCTATGTACCCCTAATCTGCTACCCCTAACACCGCCGACCCCTATATTATATTTATTATCCCCTAATCTGCCCCCCTCAACGTCGCCGACACCTGCCTACACTTATTAACCCCTAATCTGCCGAGCGGACCGCACCGCTACTATAATAAAGTTATTAACCCCTAACCCGCCTCACTAACCCTATCATAAATAGTATTAACCCCTAATCTGCCCTCCCTAACATCGCCGACACCTAACTTCAATTATTAACCCCTAATCTTCCGATCGGAGCTCACCGCTATTCTAATAAATGTATTAACCCCTAAAGCTAAGTCTAACCCTAACACTAACACCCCCCTAACTTAAATATAATTTTAATCTAACGAAATAAATTAACTCTTATTAAATAAATTAATCCTATTTAAAGCTAAATACTTACCTGTAAAATAAATCCTAATATAGCTACAATATAAATTATAATTATATTATAGCTATTTTAGGATTAATATTTATTTTACAGGCAACTTGGTATTTATTTTAACTAGGTACAATAGCTATTAAATAGTTAAAAACTATTTAATAGTTACCTAGTTAAAATAATAACAAATTTACCTGTAAAATAAATCCTAACCTAAGATATAATTAAACCTAACACTACCCTATCAATAAAATAATTAAATAAACTACCTACAATTACCTACAATTAACCTAACACTACACTATCAATAAATTAAATAAACACAATTGCTACAAATAAATACAATTAAATAAACTAGCTAAAGTACAAAAAATAAAAAAGAACTAAGTTACAGAAAATAAAAAAATATTTACAAACATAAGAAAAATATTACAACAATTTTAAACTAATTACACCTACTCTAAGCCCCCTAATAAAATAACAAAGCCCCCCAAAATAATAAATTCCCTACCCTATTCTAAATTAAAAAAGTTACAAGCTCTTTTACCTTACCAGCCCTGAACAGGGCCCTTTGCGGGGCATGCCCCAAGAAGTTCAGCTCTTTTGCCTGTTAAAAAAAACATACAATACCCCCCCCCCAACATTACAACCCACCACCCACATACCCCTAATCTAACCCAAACCCCCCTTAAATAAACCTAACACTAATCCCCTGAAGATCTTCCTACCTTGTCTTCACCATCCAGGTATCACCGATCCGTCCTGGCTCCAAGATCTTCATCCAACCCAAGCGGGGGTTGGCGATCCATAATCCGGTGCTGAAGAGGTCCAGAAGAGGCTCCAAAGTCTTCATCCTATCCGGCAAGAAGAGGACATCCGGACCGGCAAACATCTTCTCCAAGCCGCATCTTCTATCTTCTTCCATCCGGTGCGGAGCGGGTCCATCTTGAAGCAGGCGACGCGGATCCATCCTCTTCTTCCGATGTCTCCCGACTAATGACGGTTCCTTTAAGGGACGTCATCCAAGATGGCGTCCCTCGAATTCCGATTGGCTGATAGGATTCTATCAGCCAATCGGAATTAAGGTAGGAATTTTCTGATTGGCTGATGGAATCAGCCAATCAGAATCTAGTTCAATCCGATTGGCCGATCCAATCAGCCAATCAGATTGAGCTCGCATTCTATTGGCTGATCGGAACAGCCAATAGAATGCGAGCTCAATCTGATTGGCTGATTGGATCAGCCAATCGGATTGAACTTGATTCTGATTGGCTGATTCCATCAGCCAATCAGAAAATTCCTACCTTAATTCCGATTGGCTGATAGAATCCTATCAGCCAATCGGAATTCGAGGGACGCCATCTTGGATGACGTCCCTTAAAGGAACCGTCATTCGTCGGGAGACATCGGAAGAAGAGGATGGATCCGCGTCGCCTGCTTCAAGATGGACCCGCTCCGCACCGGATGGAAGAAGATCGAAGATGCCGCTTGGAGAAGATGTTTGCCGGTCCGGATGTCCTCTTCTTGCCGGATAGGAGGAAGACTTTGGACCCTCTTCTGGACTTCTTCAGTGGATGTCTAGCCCCCGCTTGGGTTGGATGAAGATATCGGAGCCAGGACGGATCGGTGAACCTGGTATGGTGAAGACAAGGTAGGAAGATCTTCAGGGGCTTAGTGTTAGGTTTATTTAAGGGTGGTTTGGGTTAGATTAGGGGTATGTGGGTGGTGGGTTGTAATGTTGGGGGGGGGGTATTGTATGTTTTCTTTTACAGGCAAAAGAGCTGAACTTCTTGGGGCATGCCCCGCAAAGGGCTCTGTTCAGGGCTGGTAAGGTAAAAGAGCTTGTAACTTTTTAAATTTAGAATAGGGTAGGGAATTATTTATTTTGGGGGGCTTTGTTATTTTATTAGGGGGCTTAGAGTAGGTGTAATTAGTTTAAAATTGTTGTAATATTTTTCTTATGTTTGTAAATATTTTTTTATTTTCTGTAACTTAGTTCTTTTTTATTTTTTGTACTTTAGCTAGTTTATTTAATTGTATTTATTTGTAGCAATTGTATTTAATTTATTTATTGATAGTGTAGTGTTAGGTTAATTGTAGGTAATTGTAGGTAGTTTATTTAATTATTTTATTGATAGGGTAGTGTTAGGTTTAATTATATCTTAGGTTAGGATTTATTTTACAGGTAATTTTGTATTTATTTTAACTAGGTAACTATTAAATAGGTATTAACTATTTAATAGCTATTGTACCTGGTTAAAATAAATACCAAGTTGCCTGTAAAATAAATATTAATCCTAAAATAGCTAAAATATAATTATAATTTATATTGTAGCTATATTAGGGTTTATTTTACAGGTAAGTATTTAGCTTTAAATAGGATTAATTTATTTAATAAGAGTTAATTTATTTCGTTATATGTAAATTATATTTAAGTTAGGGGGGTGTTAGTGTTAGGGTTAGACTTAGCTTTAGGGGTTAATACATTTATTAGAATAGCGGTGAGCTCCGATCGGAAGATTAGGGGTTAATAATTGAAGGTAGGTGTCGGCGATGTTAGGGAGGGCAGATTAGGGGTTAATACTATTTATGATAGGGTTAGTGAGACGGATTAGGGGTTAATAACTTTATTATAGTAGCGCTCAGGTCCGCTCGGCAGATTAGGGGTTAATAAGTGTAGGCAGGTGTCGGCGACGTTGTGGGGGGCAGATTAGGGGTTAATAAATATAACATAGGGGTCGGCGATGTTAGGGCAGCAGATTAGGGGTACATAGGGATAACGTAGGTTGCGGCGGTTTACGGAGCGGAAGATTAGGGGTTAAAACTGTAATGCAGGGGTCAGCGATAGCGGGGGCGGCAGATTAGGGGTTAATAAGTGTAAGGTTAGGGGTGTTTAGACTTGGGGTTCATGTTAGGGTGTTAGGTGCAGACGTAGGAAGTGTTTCCCCATAGGAAACAATGGGGCTGCGTTAGGAGCTGAACGCTGCTTTTTTGCAGGTGTTAGGTTTTTTTTCAGCTCAAACAGTCCCATTGTTTCCTATGGGAGAATCGTGCACGAGCACGTTTTTGAGGCTGGCCGCGTCCGTAAGCAGCTCTGGTATCGAGAGTTGCATTTGCGGTAAAAATGCCCTACGCTCCTTTTTTGGAGCCTAACGCAGCATTTGTTTTAACTCTCGATACCAGAGTTAAATTTATGGTGCGGCCAGAAAAAAGCCCGCGGAGCGTTAACAGCCCTTTTACCGCCGAACTCCAAATCTAGGCCTGTGTGTGTAATTACTATTGTGGATATGTGTTTAGACTGTGAGTTATAGTGCCCACTTGGTCTAATTTAGAAGAATGTAATGTAATTTAATATTTAAATGACTCGTGAAAATTGAAGTTGTGATATTTGTAACAATTACATAATCCATAAGTATTCTTACGAGGATACGTATTAAAAACTAAATGTATCCATAGCTTAGGGTTATTTATGAGTGAAAGAAATATAAAAGTGCTCAATGTCTTATATAGACGCTAAGTGAAAAATACATATAGTAAATATTAGTGTGTTAAAATTATGTTGAATGATAATATGGAAGACTTGAAAATATAACAACCTGAAATTGAGTAAATGAAGGAATTTCTAGGGATATTATTAAATGAATCCCGCTATTTTGATATCTTTATTTAAACCCCAATTGTTATATGTTCTCATGGTGTGAATCCACCATAGTTCTCTTTTGTCTAGTTGTTTCTCTATTGTGCCTCCTCTCCAATGTGTGGACACCTTCTCTATTCCTAACCAAAGGAAATGCTCTTTGTTGAAAACTGGGCAAGAATTACAATGTATGGGTACCCCATGGTTATCGTGTTTTTTTTTCTATTTTATTCAGATGTTCTAAAATACGTGTTTTTAGGAATCGGGAGGTTTGTCCTAAATATTGAATTTTACGATTACATTGTAAAAGATAGATAACATTAGTAGTTTTGCATGTAATGAAATTTTTAATTATAAAAGATTTCCCTGTTACTGTCGAGGTAAGTATGATATTCATATTATTATTATTTAAAAGGGCAATAAAGACCTGTAAGGATTGTGAATCTCCCTTCCAAATACATAGCACATCATCTATGTACCTTCAAGAGCGCCAAAGGCAAAAGGAATAGTTTGATAAATTAAGTAAAAATAAGTTAAAAATGGTCACACATTTATTAACAAATCATAATTATTAACATGGATCCATGTGTACTACATATATACATATACAAACTAAAAAGATTGAATTTTCGAATATAAAAACGATGTAAATGTAAAAGAAATATCATATGAGGTCTCTCCAAAATAGGGAGATCAACAGATACGGAGATCAACAATGGGAGTTAAAAAACTTGCAGTAAAGAAATATTGCATCTACTAAATGTGTCCAATAATTGTATTATATCCAATGGACGTATCCAATGGACGTATCCAATAGATGTGTCCTGGTCTTTTTCCCAGGAGGGGTTTGATCAGATAAAATTGAAGAGTAGACCTAGAGAGCCATCCCAGAGCTTCTCAAGAGTAAGTGGCAACTTCTACAGCACTGTGAAACATCAGGATTATAGTGCAAGCGTCTGGCTGAGAAGGAAAGAAAAATTGGAGCATGAACTACTAAGAAATTATTGAAAGGATACCAGAAGGAAAAACTTCCACTACTCACACGGATATATACAAGACATTCACCTATAAGGAAACACTTATAAGGAGGATCACTTATTAACATTCAATTTCAATTTGGATTACACCTATTTCTTATTTCATTGTACTTATTCACAAATTTATAACACATTGTTTTTTTCCACATTTTTTCACTTCTTCAATTTTTTTATATTTTTTATATTTTTTTATATATTTTTATATATATATATTTTTTATATTTTTATTTTTGTTTTTTACAGTTTTTTTTCATAATTTTTACATTTTTAATTTTTTCACCATATATATATATATATATATATATATATATATATATATATATATAAAATCACGGAATTCACATAATTTTCGTTTGGACTTCACTAGTTTTCAGTACTGGATTTTTTCTTATGGATTTACCTTATTGAAAGTCTTACTACCAGGACACATCTATTGGATACGTCCATTGGATATAATACAATTATTGGACACATTTAGTAGATGCAATATTTCTTTACTGCAAGTTTTTTAACTCCCATTGTTGATCTCCGTATCTGTTGATCTCCCTATTTTGGAGAGACCTCATATGATATTTCTTTTACATTTACATCGTTTTTATATTCGAAAATTCAATCTTGTTAGTTTGTATATGTATATATGTAGTACACATGGATCCATGTTAATAATTATGATTTGTTAATAAATGTTTGACCATTTTTAACTTATTTTTACTTAATTTATCAGACTATTCCTTTTGCCTTTGGCGATCTTGGACTATTGTTGTATTTGTATTTCTAATTAGGGTAAGCTAGGTACCCTATTATCCAGGAGTTTTAAGGAATTAGGTTTGGCGCTGGAAGACATTCTAATTACATCTATGTACCTTCGCCAGGACACCAGGCTCGCCCCAGGCACCATACTGGACCAAACATATATATGTTCAAAGTGGTCCATGTATCTATTGGCGTAACTTGGGGCAAACCTGGTGCCCATGGCAGTTCCGCATGTTTGTAGAAAATATTTATTATCAAACCAAAAAAAGTTGTGATTCAACATAAAATCTATAGCTGTGATGATGAATTCTAAAAGTAATGATGAGAGGTTGGGGTCTTGTTTTAATTTCCATTCAATAGCTGCAATACCTTTTTGGTGGTCACTTATAGAGTATAGGGAAGTGACGTCTAAAGTAACCCAATAGTAATCTGTTTCCCATTTTATATTGTTAATTACACTGAAGACATGTGTGGTGTCTTTTAAATAGGATTGTGAATTTTTTGCATAGGGTTGGAGTAAAAAAATCCATAAAGGAAGATAAATTGGCTGTTAATGAGTCAATACCACTGATGATAGGGCGTCCTGGGGGATGTGTGGAATTTTTATGTAGTTTGGGCAAAAGATAAAAAATGGGTGTTTTAGAATCCTTTTTGAATATGAATTCAAATTCATTTTCAGATATGATCTTTTTATCTAAAGCCTGAGTTAACACTTCTTGTAGCTCTTGGCAGAAATCTTTTTTAGGAGACTTATCCAAAATTTTATATTTTATTTTATCTGATAATATGTTGTATGTTTCCTGTAAATAAAATTCTTTATCCATCACAACTACTCCTCCGCCCTTGTCGGCTTCTTTAATGACAATGTCTTCCCTTTTGTTAAGTGTTTTTAAAATTTCTGTTTCTATTTTAGTTAGATTATGAGACTTCGGTTGTTCTTTTATATTTTCTATATCTTTTAGAATGAGTTTACCAAAAACATCTATGCTAGATCCCTTGCAATGGCTTGGGTAGAATTTAGATGGGTTTTTAAATTTCGATCTAGGTTCTGGTGGATTATAACTGGTAGTATCTTTTTTTGCAAAAAAACGTTTCACTGTTAAATTTCTGATACATTTTTGCACATCTATGAACAATTAGAAGGTATTAACCCCTTGTGTGGGAATAAATTTGAGGCCTTTAGCTAAAATTTGTTTTTCTTGTTCTGAGATGATTTTAGTTGATATATTATATACCCCTATTCCATCTGTCTCCTTTGTCTGTGTCTTTCTCCTGCCTCCTCTCCCTCCCCTGGATGTTCTGGTGTTCGCTCCCTTTTCTTTTATTGGATCTGTCTGTCTGTTGTGCATAATAGTTGTTTGGGCTGTCTGGTCTGATGGGTGAATATCTGTTTGGGTGAAAGCAATCTTGATGTCTCGGAGTGTTTATAGATTGTGTTTTGTGTCTGTCTTGATTGGATTGATTTTGAAAAGGATGGCTATGTTCTGAATCATCTCTATTGGAATGTCTATTATCTCGATGGTATTGATTTGATGGTTCAAAGTGATTTCTAGTATTTCTTGAGTCAAAGGTGCTCCTATAGTTTTCCCTTGTGTTCCTATGATTGTCCCTTGTGTTATGAGAATGGTTCGTAAAGCTGGCTCTAGTTTGGAAATGGTGTGGTGGTTCTTCTTTATATTGTGCATAGTAAGGGCCATTATCTTTTTGTTGGTGTGTACCCCCTGAATGCATATAGGTGTATGACTGAGTTCTAGACCTTTCCCATGGTTTTATGCTGGAATGTGGTCTCCCTCTATTTGTAAAGCCATTGGAGGGTTTATTAATTGTATGTGTTTGAGAATTATCTGGTTGAAGTTGTACATATTGTGCTCCATTAGTAAAGTCATCCTTATCTCTAAGGTATTTGTTATATTTTGAATCTCCTATTTGTTCATCTAATTCTTTTGCTTTTTTCTTAATATCCTCAAATTTTTCACAACAAGCTTTATTTGACAAATAAGGCTCTAATTCAATTTCCAAAGCTGTTATTTCTTTTTCTATATGTTTTAAATTAACCTCTTGATATTCATAAAGTAAACTCACAAGTTCAGTAGGACATTTATGTATTGCTGCATTCCATTTAACCAAAAATTCTTTATCATTGGTTCCAAAAGCTGGTACTTTATATACTCTTAAACCTCTAGGTACAATATTTTCATTTAAATATCTACTGAGAAAGGTGGTTTCCCACCATTTTTTAGTTTCTATAGAATAAAGTTTTTGTAATTTATTTATAATGGATTCCCAATTTGGAACTTCAGATTGATTATCCTTAAAATTGTTATTATACCTATTTTGTCGTGCTGCCCTCCAATCATTAAGAGTGTTCCTGGACATGTAGGAGATAGAACAATATAGATACAACAAGATACAATATACAGTGCTAGATGGAAAATAACACTTAAATGTAACAACAAGAACTGATACTCTCCTTTTAGATAAGACCGCAGCCTTCTTACAGTCTCTCCTCTGTGACTGTTTTATACAAGTGGAAAAATGGCAAATAGATGGCGCTGGTCTGTACAGTGATGTTTCTCTATATGGCGAAGAGAAAAAGGGCTTGAGGTGACGTATGGTGCCTGACGCACCCGACTAAGAGAGATTACACCTTCTTCTCCCATCCTCATCACTCTTATTCACAATTAGACTATTTTTTCGCTGACCCCACACTTTTGTCTTCCATTAAATCGGCCACAGTATTGCCCATCACATGGTCAGACCATGCTCCTGTGGTTTGCTTAGTGGAATGGTCAGAGTTCCCTATGGTCCCTTTCCAATGGCGACTAAATGACCACCTCTTGGATGACCCTCTGGTCAAATTGGACCTAGAGGCAGCCATAACCGAATACTTCAGCATTAACGACACAGGGGATACGTCAGACTTAATGGTATGGGAAGCGCACAAATGCGTCATTAGGGGGTTAATGATCAAACACCAGGCCAGAATTAATAAGCAACACATGGAGAGATAAGATGACCTCCTCACAACACTCTCAAAAGCGGAATACTTACATAAACAAACTCCGACTGACACAATCCTCATGGGCTCAATGACTTTAGCATGCACTAACCTAAGAGATTTTTTACAAATAGATCATCAGAAACAGGCTCTTGCGCTAAAACAACATTACTACACACATGGTAATAAATCTGGCAAACTTCTTGCAAGGGCCCTACGCCATAAACGTTTGAAATCCTTCATTCACTCAATCCAAGATAAATCGGGTACCTCTAAATCGGATAGCACAGCTATCGCAGAAATCTTTCGTACCTATTATGAATCCTTATATAACCTCCATACCCTGACAGACCCTGCCAGGCATGGTGGTGCTGACGATGACCCTAAGGAGTTACATAACTATCTGTCCAAGTTAGACCTACCACGGTTAGATGTCTTTGATTCCACAGCATTAGACAATCCCATTACACACGAGGAACTCCTTCATGCTATTAAAAACTCCACATCCGGGAAGAGCCCGGGCCCAGACGACTTTGGGATTAAATATTACAAGACATTTGCCGCACTACTGATTCCTAGCCTTACACAACTATTTAATAATATAGAAGACAACGGAGGGTTCTTCAAACACATTTTGGAAGCTTACATCACAGTCCTTCCCAAACTGGGGAAACCACCAATAAAGCCGAGAATTTTAGACCAATATCCCTGTTAAACGTGGATGTTAAGCTGTACGCCAAAATCTTGGCGGGCAGCCTTAACAGAATCCTCACTAAATTAATTGCTCCTGATCAAGTTGGTTTTGTCCCGTGGGGGGGAGGTGAGGGATAACACCCTTAGAATTTTACAACTTACTTCCTATGCAGGTAATAACAACATCCCCATGATTTTAGTCTCTACAGATGCCAAAAAGGTTTTCGATAGGGTGAGCTGGAGATTCCTAGGTGCAGTTTTGAGACAGATGAACATCAGTGAGGAATCCCACTGCTAGAATAAGGATTAATGACACCCTCTCGGACTCCTTTGCTATCATGAACGGATCAAGGCAGGGTTTCCCCCTATCTCTCATCCTCTTTGCCCTTTCCATCGAGGCCCTGGCCCAAAAGATTAGGCTTAACCCTAAGATATCAGGTATAATAATTAAAGACACCGAACACAAATTAGCACTATACGCTGATGACGTCATCTTCACCCTGACTGACCCTTCTCAATCATTGACAGCCCTTTTAAGAGAATTTACAGAGTATGGAGTCCTCTCTAACTTCCACCTTAACATTTCCAAATCGGAAATATTAAACATTAACTTGCCACGGGAGGCCATGACATCCTTGCAGACTAACACATCGTTGGTGGTTCAACCCTTTAAAATGAAATATCTTGGGATATACCTCACTGCAAATCCTCAGGATCTGTTTCAATCTAACTTTGAACCCCTGAAGGTTGACATCTCCAAAGATCTTTCCAGCTGGAGTAATAAACAAATCTCTTGGATTGGTAGGACACAGGTTGTCAAAATGAATATCCTTCCAAGGATCCTTTACCTATTTCAGTCCCTCCCCATACCCTTACCAAGACAATACATTCCCAGCCTTCAAAATATTATAGGACAAAACATATGGCAGAAGACCAAACCTTGTATCCCGAAAAACACATTATACCTTCCCAGACTTAGGGGAGGCCTGGGAGTCCCTAACATTGAACTGTCACGCTCAGCTGCTGGGAAGCTCTGCGGTCCTCTCTGTGTGCTTCATTGACAGGTGTCTGAGCCACCCCTTCCTGATGATGTCACAACCAGGCTTTTTATTCTTGGCTTCCTGTTTCTCCAGTGCCAGTTTGTTTGTTAACTTTGTGGCTTCTGATAGGATTTCGCTGAGGAATCTCTCTACTGCTGCTTTTCTGTTGCCAATCTCTTCAAGGATTTACTATGCTGGATTAACCTTCAACCTCCTGATTACCTGTCTCCAAACAATGCAAGTACTGTTTGTTTTGTGAAACTTTCAAACTTCCTGTTTACCTGCTGCAAACCCTGCATATTCAGACTATTCTGTGTACTGACGAACTATTCAAATACTGTTATTTCTGTGAAACCTTCAATCTGCATGTTTACCTGTTTCCAAACTCTGCAAATACAATTATTCAGTGTAAACCTTCAAACTGCTTGATATCCTGTTGCCAATCTCAACAAGTACTGATTAATCTGTGTTAACCTTCAAACTACCAGCTTACCTGTTGCTATCTCTGCAAGTTCTGACAACACAGTGTTAACCTTCAAACTACCTGATTACATGTTGTTAATTACACAGTGTTTACCCTCAAACTGCCTGATTACCTGTTGCATACTCTGCAAAGACTGTCTACACAGTGTTAACTCTCAAACTGCCTGATTACCTGTTGCATACTCTGCAAAGACTGTCTACTCAGTGTTAACCCTCAAACTGCCTGATTACCTGTTGCATACTCTGCAAAGACTGTCTACACAGTGTTAACCTTCAGATTGCCTGATAACAAATGACCTACTCCTGCATTATTAACTGTTTCCAGTTTTACCCTTCTTCTGTCTGAGTATAAGTGGACTATCCCTACTCTCCTGATACTGTGGAAGACATTTCCTGAAACCAGTTCCTTATTCAGAAGTCTATCTGGCTGATATCATGAATTACTTTGGCACAGGCTAACCCTGCTCCATATTGTGAGTACTTTGTTTTTTGGAGGTTGTCGTGGGGTCACGTCCTGGATTAAACTCAGAGTGCAAGGGTGTTGTTTAAGTTCGCCCTAGCATTTGGGTCTTCTTCTGGACATTTGCTAACCTGACATGAACTCTATAGAAGGGCCACAATTCTGCAACACTTGATAGAATGGTGCCATAACTCATTAGATAAAAGATGGGTACAGCTGGACTGAGCAATTCTACACATAGATAATATGGGTATGCTGGCATGGATGCCGTCCAAGGCTAGACCTACAAAGATCTCCCATTACCCTCTCTGGACAGAGTTCTTTGCAACGTGGGAAGGGATCATAAAGACCTTGTAAAATTAATTTTATAAAACTTCATAGGAGGCAAAATATATATATATAAAAAGTGAGTTGAATCCAGCACCATAGGTTTTACTAAGATTTCTTTCCCACCTGTGTGCACGTTACCAAGGAGTATCAGCCAAACTCCAGCATATACAGTCCATGTAGAAAACAAGGTAACAGCACCACAGTACAAAATCTTCTTTTAAAGGTGAAAAATCTTTATTTGAGGTTTAGCAACCAATAAAAAGCAATTCTTTATTTCAAACTTGTGACATTTCGGGACTAGCAGCGTCCCTTCCTCTGACAAACAACATGTGTAAAAATGGTGACTTATAAAACCTTAGACCCCTCCCCTTCCTCTCAGGGCAACCAATGATTGGTGGCAGTGAAGTGCTGTCAGTTCTCAGACCATACGCTGCACACTGTATCAAATTGGTCTGCATGGCTGTCATCCCAGAAGGAAATCTCTTCTAAAGATGATGCACAAGAAAGCCAGCAAACAGTTTGCTGAAGACAAGCAGACTAAGGACATGGATTACTGGAACCATGTCCTGTGGTCCGATGAGACCAAGATAAACTTATTTGGTTCAGATGGTGTCAAGCGTTTGTGGCAACAACCAGTTGTCTTGCCTACAGTCAAGCATGGTGGTGGGTTTGTCATGGTCTGGGTCTGCATGAGTGCTGCCGGCACTGGGGAGCTACAGTTCATTGAGGGAACCATGAATGGCAAAATGTACTGTGACATACTGAGCATGACCCCCTCCCTTCGGAAACTGGGCTGCAGGGCAGTATTCCAACATGACTGCCAACATAACGACCCCAAACACGACTAGAAGACGACCACTGCTTTGTTAAAGAAGCTGAGGGTAAAGGTGATGGACTGGCCAAGCATGTCTCCAGATCTAAACCCTATTGATCATCTGTGGGGCATCCTCAAATGGAAGGTGGGGGAGCGCAAGGTCTCTAATATACACCAGCTCCGTGATGTCATCATGGAGGAGTGGGAGAGGACTCCAGTGGAAAACTGTGAAGCTCTGGTGAACTCCATGCCCAAGAGGGTTAAGTCAGTGCTGGAAAATAATGGTGGACTTTGGGTCCAATTTGGACATTTCCACTTAGGGGTGTACTCACTTTTGTTGCCAATGGTTTAGACATTAATGGCTGTGTGTTGAGTTATTTTGAGGGGACAGCAAATTTACACTATTATACAGGCTGTATACTCACTACTTTACATTGTAACACAGTGTCATTTCTTCAGTGTTGTCACATGAAAGACTATAATAAAATATTTACAAAACTTTGAGGTACTGTATATATATATATATATATATATATATATATATATATATATATATACAAACACAGTATATATATATATATATATATATATATATATATATATATGACTGTGCTATATACACACATATATATATAACTGACTGCGCTGTATACACAAATATATATAGCTGACTGTTCTGTATACACCAACATATGTGTGTGTGTGTGTAAAAACATATCAAAATGTATTTATTGTATTAAGGCCACATACATTTTGCAGTTAAAAAGCAGCAATGTTAATATCATTCACTTTCTCAACCAGCCAGACATGTTTATCTTTGTAAAATTAATTTTATAAAACTTCATAGGAGGCAAAATAATGTTTTGTTATAATATATATTTATATATATATATATATATATATATATATATATATATATATATATATATATATATATATATATATATATATATATATATATATAATATATATATATATATATATTCCCAAAATAAAGAGGCACTCTCAGGACTTGTATTTGCTTCAGTTTCAGTTCAATTATTCGGTCCATACAGGGACCTTTTTCAAGACCAATTTTAAGTATACTCAGCAGAGTGATGATATCTAAGTGAGATAAAATTGGTCTTGAAAAAGGTCACTGACTGTATGGACTGAAACATTGACCTGAAACAAGAAAGTAAAGTGACTGTAATTTTGAGCAAATACAAGTCCTGAGAGTGCCTCTTCGCTTTTGGAAAATATGATGCAACTTATATAGAGAGTACCCTGGCAACTCATATAACAGAGAATGCTTGGATCTACCTTTTCTGTGTGTGTGTATATAAATATATATATATATATATATATACCATCAGTGTCATCTGCCAGGATGCTATAACGTGGTGTATAAAAGTTCAAATAGAATAAGCACTCACTGGTCTTCAGTCAACAGTGACAATTCTTTATTTCAAACTTGACATTTCGGGACTAGCAGCGTCCCTTCCTCTGACAAACAACATGTGTAAAAATGGTGACTTATAAAGCCTGAGACCCCTCCCCTTCCTCTCAGGGCAACCAATGATTGGTGGCAGTGAAGTGCTTCATTGGTTGCCCTGAGAGGAAGGGGAGGGTTCTCAGGCTTTTTAAGTCACCATTTTTACACATGTTGTTTGTCAGAGGAAGGGACGCTGCTAGTCCCGAAACGTCACGTTTGAAATAAAGAATTGTCACTGTTGACTGAAGACCAGTGAGTGCTTCTAAAACGATATTCACATATAGATGTCCTACTTACAATTTTACCTTAATCTTATGAGGTAAGTGCCACACACGGATTCAACAAGTATTTGTGCAAATCAATCAGTGATCCTGCTTCAATTCTGCCTGGGTATGGTACAATTCCTTCTCTCTCTCCCTCTATAGCTTTCTGGAACTGCAGCAGAAAACATGGGAATTATGCTTAGAGGGAAGAGGTAAGATCCTAAAACAGCAGGAAATTCAAGCATTGATCTTCTATTGACAGACTCCAAATGAACTCTCACAGCAGGAGGAACTGCATCAATTAGCAAGACCTCTTTAGTGACACTGATCAGTGAGATAGGAGACAGATTTCCTCAGGGTGATTCCTCTCCTATATATATAGCAGCAAATAAGTTTATATATATATATATATATATATATATATATATATATATATATAAATATATATATATATATATATATATATATATATATACACACAAATGCACACACACATTTGCTGCGTTTTAGTAATAAGAATTTTGAAATAGCAGCTGGGTTAAACAATATAGAAGTTGTTTTTTTCTAGCTACTAAGGTCAGTGGAAGAACCAATAAGAAGTCTCTATTAGGCCGAAGCCGGAAGGGGAGGAGCTAGCAGCATGCTGAACGCTAGCACCAAGCTCTAACTTGAAGGGCAAGATACATCTCCCGTCTGCGTTTATCCTTGGCCAGTGAGGTATCACCCTGACCTGGATGCTTTCACAGCAGAGACCGGTATCCCTTATGCAGATTGACTCTGGAGCTGAGTCGCTACGCTAAGGCGTTCTGAAACGGATCTACTCCATTCTGAATACCAGACAAATCTTATTCAACCACAGTCTGAAGTGGAACTGAGACAGGGCTGCGGTAGCTCAGGGTGGCGATCACGGAGGTGTCCGGGATTGGCGCTCTTTCAACTTACCGCGGCTGGAGAAGCTCCCGCTTAGAAGACCTACAGTCTGTCCCTGCCGTTCCACGACACAGGAAGTGTGCACTCCAGACCCGGAACCGCCAAACAATGACGGATCTGTTTGCTTGAGTGAGCGAGGCTCGGAGCTGTGCCGGACTTGGGGGTAGGAGTAACGCTGTCCCTGGCTGGTAAGGCTGTTTATTCCTCCATAATTTGGGATTGACTGTTGTTACCCCACTGCATAAAGGAATCTATGATAACTTTGGTCTAATAATTGGTGGCACCTAAGGAAAGGGCAAGGTCCGAAGTCTACCCTAGACTTGTATATTACATGTGGGTCTGATATTGCCCTTATCCAAATATAACTCGGACACCCTATTAAAAGAAGCTGGGGAGAAACTAAGAGACATCTGCATTTGTATTCTGATCAACTTGAGAGACATTATGGGCAACCCAGGACTTTTTTCTTGAACAAATACTAAACTACCTAAAAGTTTGACTAGAGTACTGACAAACATATGGATGTAGGTTTTGCTATTTAGCCCTTACTATGTTACTGTCATATAAATCTGGGTAAAAAGGGCTATAGAATCTTAACACTGTCCGCTTGGTCTCCCAAATCACCCAAACCTTACGAGGGGAATTAAACCTAAGTTCACCCCCTAGAGGGGCCATTAAAGCTTACTGTTACTTATACTGGGTCAGAAAAAACCTCTGTTACCTAAACGTGTGGGAGTCCCCTCTTTTCTGCTTAGTCTGCTTAGATGTATTTTTTCTTCTTTTTTTTATCTCAGATAATAAATTTAAAGTTTAAGTAGAAGAGGAAAGATTGAACAAGGGTTAAGATCATAGAAGGTTAAAGCAAGAGGTTTTAGTTTAAAACTCTAACTCTATTTCCCAGGTGGAAGCCGATAAAGCTATCTGTATTTAGCGGGCTTTTTTTCTTTTCTTTTTTTCCCCAATTCAAAAGTTAACAACCTGAGATCACTGTATCATTGTTTAGGTGGCGTGTGTATGTAAAATTTTGTTTTTTTTTGTGTTTATTCACTTTGTTTGTTGTAGTTTGAATTTAGGCTCATTATATTGCATACAGTGTTTTGTTTTTCACTATATATTGTGTTCAAGTCCTATGTGGACTATTTGATACATTTTAATTTTGCTACACGTATTAAGCTCCAATCCAGCAATATAGAAAGCTGGTCCTCTCACCTTATTTTTTTTCTTTTTCTTGCTGTGTCTATTTACACAACTTTATTCTGAGGCATCATTTATGGCCTCGAATTAATCACTTTTAACTTGGCTGATCTAAACACAGAATAGCAGTGAACGGACAATTTTCTTTCTTTCATAACATTCACCAAGGGGTTTGCACTTCTCACTTTCTCACTCTTTCATTAACTACATGGAAAGATATATCTCACATTCTAGACTTTCATCACCCAACATGCCACCTAAAACAAAGGATAAAAAGCTCAAACCTAATGAGAATAGCCAAGAATTACAGATTCACAATGAATCTGGTGCGAGCATTTCAGATAACACCATTTTAATACAACAGATCTCAGAGCTTATTATGCCACAATTTGAAGCTCTAAAACAAGAAATGGCATCAGTTACTAATGAAATAAAACAATTCTCGTCTCGTATGAATGAGATAGAATCTCGAATTTCAGAGGTTGAAGATAGAACAGTAACACAAGAGCAGAAGAGTAATACACACGAAGATAAACTTTCTCAGCTCCAAGCCAAAATAGAAGAGTTGGAGGATAGGTCCAGATGCAACAACCTAAGGGTTGTTGGGTTGCCAGAAACTCCTGAGTTTCAGGATCTGATAAGTTTTGCAGCTATCCAGCTCCCGAAATTAGTAGGGAGCAACATTGAAAATATAAGAATACCAATAGAGAGAGCGCATAGACTAGGAACACCTAGAAGAAATCCAGATGGACATACAAGACCTAGAGTAGTAATCATTAAATTCCATAACTTCCAAGACAAATTTCACATTCTCAGACTCTATCGGAAAAATAATAATATTACTATAGGATCAAATAGAATTCTTCTTTTCCAAGACTTCTCAATGGAGACCCAAAACAAGCGAAGGGAAATGGCCCCATTTTGCTCTCAATTAATAAAAGACAATTTTAAGGCTAGACTTGTATACCCGGCAAAGGTAATTTTGGATAAAGATGGCGAATCTCACAGCTTTACTAAGCTTGAGGAGATAAAGACATATTGCCACAGTTTAGGCCTTTAACAACATACACAATAGTTGGCAAAATAGCCTCAAAAACAATCTCAAAAAAAAAAATTAAAATAACAGAAATTATTTTGTCTTTGATACTGGGAACTAAGATAGATAACAAAGTCCCATTTGACTCCCTGAAAAGGATTAAAGAAACACATGATCTGTTGAGAGGGAAAGGTAGAGGAGTGGGAATATGTGGTGAGGGGTCGGGAGGCCCATTTTTTAGCAGTAATAAATATTCATTTTTTCTTTCTTTTTTTTTTTTTTTTTTTTTTTTCTTCTCCCATGAAGGTTGGATTACCCCATGTTTTAATTTTTCCTTGGTTTGAATGGTTAAGTTAAAATTTCTCTCCTGGAATACTGGTGGGATATCATGCCCAAGTAAAAGGAAGCAGATAATTAGACATCTTGGTCTTCAAAAACCAGATGTAGCACTTATACAGGAGACCCATCTTAAACCTAAAGAAGCCGCTAAACTCAAAAGTAAGTGGGTGGGGGAGGTAGTGTTTACCCCATATGATAAAGCTAAAAGAGGACTGGCTATCTTGATTAGCAAGCATCTGAGCTATAATATAATTACAGTGGATAACGACCTCAATGGGAGATATCAAATTCTTGAGATTGAAATCAATGGTTTCAACTTTGTACTTTGTAATATCTATGGACCAAACCGGATAGATAAAAAATTCTGGGAAGATATTAGTTTGAAACTATTTCTTTACGAAGGGAAAAATTTAGTGGTAGCTGGCGATTTCAATATGGCCTATTCATATGTTCTAGATAGGTCAAGATCCAGGTACGCACCCAGGAAAGCTAGGGAAACAGATATTCTCCAAAAATTTTGTAAGAAATTAGCACTACAAGATGTATGGCGGGCACATAATCCGGACCGCCGGGAATACACATGCGTTTCCCGCGTGTATTCTTCTTTTTCTAGAATTGATTACTTCTTAATAGCTAAACATATGTTGAAGATGAAGGTACGCGCAGACATTTGTGACATTGTGATCTCGGACCACGCAGTGATTACATTGGAGATAGGTTTGAGCGATAGAACCCCTTCAGGGAATCATAGAGTACATTTCCCCCAACATCTTTTTAACAATCTCCACTTCAAAAAATGGATCCAAAATAGATGGTTTCAATTTAAAGCAGATAATAAGGAACATCTAAACAAACCAGAAATTTTCTGGGAAACGGCCAAAGCAGTTTTTAGAGGGGAAATTAAGGCCTACATGGCAAAAATGCGGGTTATTTGGGGGAAAAGAGAGGAGCAGCTCTCAAATACCCTAGCTAATAACTATAGGAGATATCTCAATAACCCTTCGGTCAAACGATGGCAAATCTACAAGGACAGTAAGTCAGTATATGACACATTCTTAAAACAACACTCGGTTTCAGAAGAAACCAAACTGAAGGCCCTCTATTCAGGAGCACAAGGGGTCTCAGCTAAATATTTAGCTAGAATTGTTAAGATTAGGAAGCAGAAAAATTATATTCCAGTGGTCAAATTTCGAGATACTAGAGTAACAGACCCCCTAGAAATAAGAGAGGCTTTTTTTCAGACATATCAAGAATTATATGCAGCTAAGCAGATCAATCTCTCTTCGAAGCAACAGTTTTGGCAAGGGGTGACTTTACCCCAAATCGAGACAGAAGATCTACGTAGGCTTAACGAACCGATTTCAGTACAAGAAGTTGTCAATGCTATAAAAAGATTAAAACTGGGGAAAGCACCTGGACCAGACTCCTTGCCCGCAGAGTTTTATAAGCTCCTGCTTGAACAGATTCCAACAGTTCTAGTTAATTTATTTAATGAATACTTTATTGGGAGCAAGTCCCAATCCCCCATATTCGCAGTATCTAGCGTAGTTCTGATACCCAAGAAAGGCAAAGACTTGGAACTCCCTCTATCATATAGGCCTATCTCACTTTTGAATCAGGACTATAAAATTCTTACATATATTCTGGCTAGTAGATTGAAAGTCCCTCTAGGATATATGGTGCATCCTGACCAAACCGGGTTCATGATGGCTAGAAATCCGGTTAAAAATTTAAGGAAAGTCCAGTTGGTCCTCGATTATTATTGGAACAATTTTGAAAGACAGAGACACTCTCCCAAGCCAGATCTTGCACTTCTCACAATCGACGCTGAGAAAGCGTTTGATTCCATTATTTGGGACCATCTTCTCACGGCATTGGGTAAATTTGGTATATCAGGCGCTTTCCATCAATTCATCAGGCAGCTATACGATAAGCCATCTTCCTCAATTATAGTTAATGGAGAAGCTACCGAGAAGATAACGTTGGGTCGTGGTACCCGGCAAGGGTGTCCCTTGTCGCCCTTTCTTTTTAATTTATCTCTTGAACCACTAGCAATTTACCTAAGGCAAGAATTGCAGGGCATTCAGTTAGGAAGGCATAAGTTAGTTCTATCTCTTTTTGCTGACGACCTTCTATTATTTTTTAGTAATACGGCAATGTCTATCCCGCGATTATTAAATATTTGCAACTTGTTTAGTTCATTTTCAGGGTACAAAATAAACTATGCAAAATCAGAAATTCTATGGATACGTAAACCTACAAGTCTAAACAACTTTCCTTTTATAGAATCCACTCAGATTTCCTATTTAGGAATTAAGCTCACTAGGGATCCTAATCTCTGGTATGGGCTTAATTTCAAACAATGCATCAAGGCCCTAGCTACCAAACTACAGAGTTGGAGTAACCTCCCACTCTCACTTACAGCACGAATTATGCTGATTAAAGTGGTATTATTTCCCAAACTCTTGTATTTTTTGCAGAATCTCCCACTGCTCTTATACAAGAAAGACTTGATCTTCCTCAACCAGTCTTTCAATCAATTTATTTGGCAACGTAAGAAACCTCGGATGTCCTTACTTAAGTTAACCCTACCAAAAGCTTTTGGAGGGATGGCCTGTCCCAATCTGAAGTTTTATAACTATGCAGCAGTAGCTAAGTTCGCTCTAGATTGGATCACTGAAAAGAATCTCGTCTCATTTTATGAGATGGAAAATTGCCTAATAAAACCCTTCACACTAAAGGCTATCATACATCATACAGCTAGCAAATTACCTGACAAAATTAATCAGTTAATTACCTTTAAATTTATTATACAGGCTTGGCAGAATATTTGTAAGGAGTTGGCAATAGAATATCGGAAATCAGAAGTTCTACCAATTTTAGGCAATCCAAGTTTTCCAGCGGCCTTGATTCCTTCGACATTTGGGGCTTGGGCGGAAAGAGGAGTGATTTATGTATCACAGCTATGCGAAAATGATAATTTCAGGCTCCGTTCGTTTGAAAGTATCTCTCAACAGTTTGGACTCCCAAGGTCAAGCTTTTACGCATATTTGCAACTCAGGCATTGGCTTGAGGAATTGAGACAAGAAACAGGTCCTGAGATAAACAACAGCGAGGTTAAGCAAGCCATAACACATTATCGTGAGGGGGTGAACACTATCTCCCAATTCTATGATATGATTATGAAGTCTTTGGGTATTAAGAATATCGAGGCTCTGACGAATAAGTGGCTCGAAGCAAATCTGAGGGTAGAGAGTGAGACCTTAAAGCAAAGTATTAAACTTGTTACTGGAGCCACATGTATGAGTGCATGGAAAGAATCGCATTTGAAAATATTAAATAGGGTTTATCTCACGCCAGCTAGGCTGGCAAAATGGAGTCAGGCTAAAAGTAATTGCCCTAAGTGTTCCAAGGAAAAGGCAGACTTAACACATTGTTTCTGGGATTGCCCGAAAATAACCCAATTCTGGCAGAAGATTAATTTTTGGGCTAACAAGACAATGGGGGTAAAGTTTAAGCTGACTCTAAATCAGATATTCTTCCTATGTAATTATACTGTGGCTGTTCCCAACAACAGATTCATTAATTTGCTCATATTGACAGGTCGGAATTTAATATTGAAAAATTGGAGAAACCATAATCCCCCTAAATTTACAGACTTCCTGAAAGAAACACAACATCAAATGGTGATGGAACAATGTAACTTAAGAGCTACCAATCCGAAACAGATTATTAGATTCTATAACAAATGGAAGAACTATATTCTTGCTCTCCCTGTTGAGATGCAGAGACAGGCGGTCCTCCAACATCAATCATCTATTTGGGTACAATAGCAAATAGACCGTGGTATATTTCCTAGATCGTGGTTTAGGAACGAATAAGGGGAGTCGTCCTCCCCAACTCCTTCTATTAGTCTTTTTTTTTTTTTTTTTTTTTTCTCTTCCGGCCCCCCTCGCTTCCCACAAGTCGCCACCCAGATATCAGATCGGATTTTTATTCCAAGTTTTCTATCCTCTAAGTTAGCGAACTCACCACACAATTTCTGGAGAAGAAAGAGACAAGGGGTATATTAAGATAAGCAGAATCAAGAAAGGTGAGAAGAAAGGGAAAGGAAAAATTTCATGTATGCTAGAGTACCAATGGAGATTAGGTTTCTTATCTATTTTACTTTTACCTACTTTTTGGTGGCTGTTTCCTGTTGATCCTTTTTCTTTTTCTTTTTGTTTCGTCTTTTCTTTTTTTTTTAAAATACATATCCATTTTTTGTTGGTAGCATAGGATATGTATACTTGAGTTTGTATAGAAGACTCTAAGTAACCAATTAATGTAACAAATTGCTAAGTAATTGCTGGTATTGTGCATTCTTGGTAGCTGTATGTTTTTCGATGAAAGAAGAACAAAAAGGAAGGGAAAAGAAGAGAGAGAAAAAAGGGACAATATCTCACGAACACTAGACATATTGTTTAGCTAAAGCTATGTGTACATACTTAGATTTTGACCAAAAAATATGGAAACCATATTTGTTCACTGTTTATTGTTATTAGTTTTGTTTATTGTAAAAGAAAAAAAAATCTTCTTTTCTGGAAATGGATGGTCCAGACTGTAAGGGACTTTACATTCTTACTGGAGGGTGAAGCCCTAAAACCAGCATTCTTTTGAATTTTCATATGGACTCAGACTTATATGCTGCAAATGGACTTTATATCCCTTATGTGAACAATAACCATGTTTCCAGATATGTTACTGTTTATTTCATTTCTGACTTATGTATGTTACAAACTGAAATAAAAAATTAAAAAAAAAAAAAAAAAAAAAAAAAAAAAGAAGTCTCTATTAAAGTTAAAACACTGTCTCTTTGACTGTATGTACACAAGATTTTATGGGGCCTTAATCACATGTATCATTCTTCTGCTAATGCTTAGTCTGAGAGCGGCATGATCAGCAGGACTGGGCATTGTGTGGCCGTGGAATGCAGAGTGGTAGCGAGGAAGGGGTGATGGTGGGAATTAGTTATAAGGAGGAAATGGAATGGCAGCCAGCACAGTTTAAAACATATACAAATAGTACTTTAAGTGACAATACCTGTACAACACCTTCACCCACCTAATCCCTAAACACAAATCTGTACAGACCAGTATGTTCTCTGCTGCCTAGGACCCAGCATGATTTCCCTCCTTGGCCTGTAACTACTCCAGCACCATAACATCTGCCCTCTAATCGTCATCTGCTCCTAGCTGCAGCACTCACCAGGGCCAGTGTTGCTATGTTGCTAGTCCCAGGCTCAACCCTTAAAGGGGACCTGCAGAGCCCGGCCACGACCGACAGCTGCACCCCTGGTAGTTCCGCCCTTGCTTCTGGCCAATTCATAAGATCAACACATAACATGATGAACTACCACAGCCTGTTTTTGAAAGACACAATCCTCAATTAAAAGATTAGCATACCACAAAAGTCAGATGAGGTTTGCAGACCTTTACAAAGAACTGAACATTTCTTTATACTATTTCATTAATATAAATTTGTACTCTCCCCTGACATCATATATTAATTGATACTTACCTATAACTTACTTTACCTTTACTATATATACTAGGGTTTCAACAGGGATGCTTACAAGCATGCTTGGGGCACTATTGGTCCTCTTTATTGTAAATATTGCAGTTATTTCTCCTGATGATTCTCTTATAGGTCTTTATGTGGGGAGTAAATGTGTATAGTTTTGTTTTTTTCTTCGCTGTGGGTTAACATTTTTAGTTTATAGTTTCCATTGTACTTAAGTGCACAAAAATAAGAAAATCTATCACTTTTTAAAAGTTCAATTACATATTTACACCAGGACACATTTTGGATCAATGTATTCTTTAAATATGAATTATAACACTGTTTAGATGCACAAAGAACAAAGGAAAATCATTTAATTGAGACCTATTGATATGCAGTGTGGCAAGTATTGGCCTTCTTATTTTTGAACAATGTTGCAATGCTTTTGCTAGAGCGCTAATTGCGCTAGAAGTAAACTTTTTGCTTGCGCTGGTAAAATGAGTTGAAAGTAAAAAGTTATCACGCTGTCACAAACGCGACATCCGCATAAACCTGAACTTAGAATATTGCATGTGCGATAACCTATTCCCCCATAGAACTCAATGGAGAAAATAAGTGGAAAAAACATACCAGTTTCGCCAAACTCGAACACAACTTTTTAAGTGTGCTAACTCAACATAAAAATAAATAAATGCATGAATATGATCTTAAATATTTTAATCTACTTAACTGCAATGCACTTATACAGTGGGGAAAAAAGTATTTAGTCAGCCACCAATTGTGCAAGTTCTCCCACTTAAGAAGACGAGAGAGAGATAGGTATACCTCAACTATGAGAGACAAAATGTGGAAACAAATCCAGACAATCACATTGTCTGATTTGGAAAGAATTTATTTTCAAATTATGGTTGAAAATAAGTATTTGGTCAATATCAAAAGTTCATCTCAATACTTATATTCCTTTGTTGGCAATGACAGAGGTCAAACATTTTCTGTAAGTCTTCACAAGGTTGTCACACACTGTTGTTGGTATGTTGGCCCATTCCTGCATGCAGATCTCCTCTAGAGCAGTGATGTTTTGGGGCTGTCGCTGGGCAACATGGACTTTCAACTACCTCCAAAGGTTTTCTATGGGGTTGAGATCTGGAGACTGGCTAGGTCACTCCAGGACCTTGAAATGCTTCTTATGAAGCCACTCCTTCACTGCCTGGGTAGTGTGTTTGGGATCATTGTCATGCTGAAAGACCCAGCCACATTTCATCTTCAATGCCCTTGCTGATGGAAGGAGGTTTGCACTCAAAATCTCACAATACATGGCCCCATTCATTCTTTCATGTAAATGGATCAGTCATCCTGTTCCCTTTGCACAGAAACAGCCCCAAAGCATGATGTTGCCACCCCCATGCTTCACAGTAGGTATGGTGTTCTCTCTTCTCCAAACATGACAAGTTGTGTTTCTACCAAACAGTTCTACTTTGGTTTCATCTGACCATATGACATTCTCCCAATCCGCTTCTGGATCATCCAAATGCTCTCTAGCATACTTCAGACAGGCCCGCACATGTACTGGCTTAAGCAGGGGGACATTTCTGGCACTGCAGGATCTGAGTCCCTGGCGGCGTAGTGTGTTACTGATGGTAGCCTTTGTTATGTTGGTCCAGCTCTGCCGGTCATTCACTAGGTCCCCCAATGTGGTTCTGGTATGTTTGCTCACCATTCTTGTAATCATTTTGACCCCACGGGTTGAGATCTTGTGTGGAGTCCCAGATCGAGGGAGATTATCAGTGGTCTTGTATGTCTTCCATTTTCTAATTATTGCTCCTCAGTTGATTTCTTCACACCAAGCTGCTTGCCTATTGCAGATTCAGTCTTCCCAGCCTGGTGCAGGTCTACAATTTTGTTTCTGGTGTCCTTCGACAGCTCTTTGGTCTTCACCATAGTGGAGTTTGGAGTGTGACTGTTTGAGGTTGTGGATAGGTGTCTTTTATACTGATAAGTTCAAACAGGTTCCATTAATACAGGTAATGAGTGGAGGACAGAGGAGCCTCTTAAAGAAGAAGATACAGGTCTGTGAGAGCCAGAAATCTTGCTTGTTTGTAGGTGACCAAATACTTTTTTTCCACCATAATTTGCAAATAAATTCTTTCCAAATCAGACAATGTGTTTTTCTGGATTTGTTTCCACATTTTGTCTCTCATAGTTGAGGTATACCTATGGTGAAAATTGCAGGCCTCTCTCATCTTCTTAAGTTGGAGAACTTGCACAATAAGTGGCTGACTAAATACTTTTTTGCCCCACTGTATATATATATACAGGGAGTGCAGAATTATTAGGCAAGTTATATTTTTGAGGATTCATTTTATTATTGAACAACAACCATGTTCTCAATGAACCCAAAAAACTCATTCATATTAAAGCTGAATATTTTTGGAAGTAGTTTTTAGTTTGTTTTTAGTTTTAGCTATTTTAGGGGGATATCTGTGTGTGCAGGTGACTATTACTGTGCATAATTATTAGGCAACTTAACAAAAAACAAATATATACCCATTTCAATTATTTCTTTTTACCAGTGAAACCAATATAACATCTCAACATTCACAAATATACATTTCTGACATTCAAAAACTAAACAAAAACAAATCAGTGACCAATATAGCCACCTTTCTTTGCAAGGACACTCAAAAGCCTGCCATCCATGGATTCTGTCAGTGTTTTGATCTGTTCACCATCAACATTGCGTGCAGCAGCAACCACAGCCTCCCAGACACTGTTCAGAGAGGTGTACTGTTTTCCCTCCTTGTAAATCTCACATTTGATGATGGACCACAGGTTCTCAATGGGGTTCAGATCAGGTGAACAAGGAGGCCATGTCATTAGATTTTCTTCTTTTATACCCTTTCTTGCCAGCCACGCTGTGGAGTACTTGGACGCGTGTGATGGAGCATTGTCCTGTATGAAAATCATGTTTTTCTTGAAGGATGCAGACTTCTTCCTGTACCACTGCTTGAAGAAGGTGTCTTCCAGAAACTGGCAGTAGGACTGGGAGTTAAGCTTGACTCCATCCTCAACCTGAAAAGGCCCCACAAGCTCATCTTTGATGATACCAGCCCAAACCAGTACTCCACCTTGCTGGCGTCTGAGTCGGACTGGAGCTCTCTGCCCTTTACCAATCCAGCCACGGGCCCATCCATCTGGCCCATCAAGACTCACTCTCATTTCATCAGTCCATAAAACCTTAGAAAAATCAGTCTTGAGATATTTCTTGGCCCAGTCTTGACGTTTCAGCTTGTGTGTCTTGTTCAGTGGTGGTCGTCTTTCAGCCTTTCTTACCTTGGCCATGTCTCTGAGTATTGCACACCTTGTGCTTTTGGGCACTCCAGTGATGTTGCAGCTCTGAAATATGGCCAAACTGGTGGCAAGTGGCATCTTGGCAGCTGCACGCTTGACTTTTCTCAGTTCATGGGCAGTTATTTTGCGCCTTGGTTTTTCCACACGCTTCTTGCGACCCTGTTGACTATTTTGAATGAAACGCTTGATTGTTCGATGATCACGCTTCAGAAGCTTTGCAATTTTAAGAGTGCTGCATCCCTCTGCAAGATATCTCACTATTTTTGACTTTTCTGAGCCTGTCAAGTCCTTCTTTTGACCCATTTTGCCAAAGGAAAGGAAGTTGCCTAATAATTATGCACACCTGATATAGGGTGTTGATGTCATTAGACCACACTCCTTCTCATTACAGAGATGCACATCACCTAATATGCTTAATAGTAGTAGGCTTTCGAGCCTATACAGCTTGGAGTAAGACAACATGCATAAAGAGGATGATGTGGTCAAAATACTCATTTGCCTAATAATTCTGCACTCCCTGTATATATGTATATATATATATATATATATATATATATATATATATATATATATGTATATATATATATATATATATATATATATATATGTATATATATATATATATATATATGTGTACAAAATTTATATGTGTACATGTTTATATGTGTACATATGTCTGTAAATACATATAGTTATAAAAATATTTACACCCCTGCATTTCTGTCAGATAATGCACCACTTTGCCCAGAAAATTGTTGCAATTGCAAACGTTTAGGCATTCTTATGTTTATTTATTTTGTTTTTATTGGTATGACACAAAACAGTTTAGAGAAAAAAAAGCCAAATCTGACACATTCCAAGCAAAACAAATGGACTGGACAAAATTATTGCCACCTTCTCAAAATTGTAAGAAATAATTGCATTTCAAGTTTGTGATGCTCCTGTAATTAGTAATTAAACTCACCTGTATCAATTAACAGGTGCTGACAATATAGAAATCACACCGGCAAAAAGTTAAAATGGTGAAAAATTGACTCAACCTTTCTGTTGTGTGTCTTTGTGTGCCAAACTGAGCATGGAGAAGAGAAAGAGCAGCAAACAATTGTCTGAGGATTTGAGAACACAAATTATGGAAAATCATGGACAATCTCAAGGTTACAAGTCCATCTCCAGAGATCTTAATGTTCCTGTGTCCACTGTGTGCAACATTGTCAAGAGGTTTACAGCCCATGACACTGTAGCTAATCTCTTTGGACATGGATGAAAGAGAAAAATGAATCAAAGATTGCAAAGAAGGATTGTTCAAATGGTGGATAAAGAACCTCAATCAATTTCCAGACAAATTCAAGATAACCTTCAGGCACAGGCTACAAATGTGTCAGCTCGCACTATTTGTAGCCATCTAAATGAAAAGGGATGCTATGGTAGGAGACTAAGGAGGACCCCACTGCTGACACAGAAACATATAAAAGCCAGATTGGAGTTTGCCAAAACTTGCCTGAGAAAGCCAAAATCCTTTTGGGGGAATAAGCTGTGACAAAAAAAAAAATTACAACTTTTTGTTAAAGCACATCATTCTACTGTTTTCAGAAAAAGAAATTTGTTTTTTTAAAGATAAGAATACAGTCCCTACAGTCAAACATGGTGGAGGTTCACTGGGGTTTTTGGGTTGCTTTGCTGCTTCAGGAATTGGATGTCTTGACGGTGTGCATGGCATTATGAAATCTGAAGACTACCAAAGAATTCTGTGGTGCAATGTAGGGCCCAGTGTCAGAAAGTTAAGTCTCCATCAGTGGTCATGGGTCTTACAGCAGGACAATGACCCAAAGCACACATCAAAAGCACCCAGAAATGGTTTAAGACAAAACACTGGAGAGTACTGATCTTGCCAGCAATGAATCCAGTTATTTTTTCCAAGGGGTGAGCTACCAAATATTAAATTGAGGGTGCCACTAATTTTGTCCAGTCCATTTCTGGAGTTTTGCATGGAATGTGTCAGATTTGTCATTTTTTCTCCACTTTTTTGTGTCATACCAATACAAACAAAATAATTAAACATGAGAATGCCTAAACATTTTCTGTGCGAGGTGGTGCATTATCTGACATAAATGCAGGGATGCCTGAGACCTCTAGTTATCAAGCCATCAACCTCAAATACGCTGGAATTCCGCAGCGTATTTGTGGCAAGTCTGATTCGCCTAAGTTATCAAGCCCTGCTGCCCGGCAAAAGTAGAATATAGTGACGTAAGCTACGATCCACCGGTCTCAGTCTGACACAGATCGATTCTTACGTCACTACAGATGTTCCGAACGCAAGTTTGGCACAATCTGACTACTTTTGCTAGTTATCAAATGACTACCAGGTACGCTCGGCACTTTTCCGGCCCAGCATACCTGGTTTTCAATCCGCCGCCCTGGAGGCGGTAGATCCCATAGGAATCAATGGGAGTCTGACCATAGCGAAAGTTCATGTTCGCTGCTGCCCGACATCCCATTGATTCCTATGGGAGCTGTCTACACCTAACAATCTAACATGTCCCCCGAGTCTAAACACCCCTTATCTGCCCCCCCTACACCGCCGCAACTAAATAAATGAATTACCCCCTAAACCGCCGCTCCCCGAGCCCACGCCACTCTAATAAACTGATTAACCCCTAAACTGCCGTCCCGGACCCCGCCGCCACCAACATAATACCTATTAACCCCTATCCTGCCCCACTTATACCGCCAACACCTATTATAAATTTATTAACCACTATCCTGCAGATCCCATACCCCACCGTAACTAAATAAATTATTTAACCCCTAAACCGCCGCTCCCGGACCCCGCCGCAACCTATATTAAACTTATTAACCCCTAATCTGCCCCCCCTACACCGTCGCCATCTATAATAAATGTATTAACCCCTATCCTGCCCCCCCATACTGCCGCCATCTATATTAAACTAATTAACCCCTAAACCTAAGTCTAACCCTAACCCTAACACCCCCTAACTTAAATATTATTTTAATAAATCTAAATAAAATTACTATTATTAACTAAATTAATCCTATTTAAAAGTAAATACTTACCTATAAAATAAACCCTAATATGGCTACAATGTAATTAATAATTACATTGTAGCTATCTTAGGATTTATATTTATTTTCCAGGTAACTTTGTATTTATTTTAACTAGGTAGAATAGTTATTAAATAACTACCTAGCTAAAAGAAATACAAAGTTACCTGTAAAATAAATCCTAGCCTAAGTGACAATTAAACCTAACACTACACTATCATTAAATAAATTAAATTAATTAATTGCAAACACCTACAATTAAATACAATTAAATAAACTAACTAAAGTACAAAAAATAAAAAAACTAAGTTACAAAAAATAAAAAAATATTATAAGATGTTTAAGCTAATTACACCTAATCTAAGCCCCCTAAGAAAATAACAAAGCCCCCCAAAATAAAAAAATGCCCTACCCTATTCTAAATTATGAAAGTTAACAGCTCTATTACCTTACCAGCCCTTAAAAGGGCCTTTTGCGTGGCATGCCCCAAAGTATTCAGCTCTTTTGCATGTTAAAAAAAATTAAAACCCACCACCCACATACCCCTACTCTAACCCAAACCCCCCTTAAACCCTAAATAAACCTAACACTACCCCCTGAAGATCATTCTACCTTTAGCAGTCTTCAGCCAGCCGACCACCGATGGAACAGAAGAGGACATCCGCAGCGGCCAAAGTCATCATCCAAGGGGCACTGAAGAGGTCTTCCATCCGATAGAAGTCTTCATCCAAGGGGCGCTGAAAAGGTCTTCCATCCAATAGAAGTCTTCATCCAGGTGGCATCTTCAATCTTCATCCATCCGGAGCGGAGCGGAGCCATCTTCAAAGCAGCCGACGCGGAACCATCTTCATCCACCGATGCCTACTCGCCGAATGAATGTGCCTTTTTTTTATATAACAATTTTTATTGAAGTTGTGAGAAAATGAAACACACAAATGTCATCCATAGAGAATATTTGCGTCAGAACAAATATAACAGTGATATCATAGGTATTTACAATATAAAACAAATAGACAATGATGAAAATACATGTGATGCCTTAGCATGGTGTGAGAAGAGGGTTTGGACTAATTAGAATGAAACTTCCGTTTTTACTATATAGGGGGGAAGGGGAAGTACAGTGGGCAAAAGCCACTCAGTATAGGGGGGAAGAATGGAGGGGCGGAGCCTTTTAAGAAAGTTACAGAGAACACCACAATGTCAAGGGACTTTAAGTTTTAAATTAGTGACCAAAATTGTTTGACCAACATTGTTTAGGAGATTATCTAACTGACTTCAAATTATACATACCATCAGGGATGCAGTTACTTTTATAAAGAAACAATGGTCATAGGTCCTGATACAGGTCATTAGTAGAGGTTCCCGCAGAGACCCTGACAATTTGGATCTGTTTGCTCGGGTCTTTAGCATAGATATGTTAACTGCAAGGGTGTGCCGTTAGAGCATATTGCTTGGTTATAGTTAAATATCTGTCATACAGAATCACCATTGAGACATGTAGGACTTAAGCCATACAACATCACAGATGATATTGGTCTACTAACATAGGCTAAACAAAGCAGACTTAATAATGCTTAATAATGAGTGTGGTGTGCATTTCCCGGTAAATATGTAATGCTTCCTCAGGGACTATCATGAATATATATGTAGCAGGAATGACAACCAGCTGAACTTAAGTTTCCGATCTTGGGTGTCCTATATACCTTGAAAATATAGACATATATCATTGCCATGCCCAATAACTTTCCAAAAGGGAATTGTCAGCAATCTGGTATACGATAGTGAAGAAATAAGCAATACTAGACATTGTGGCAGACATATAAGGGTGGTAGTACATGATTTTCCAAAGAGGGCTTATCTAAAGTTATTGGGCCGTCAGCCAGCATCAAAGCACAAGACTGAAGTGATCTTTAGTCTAGCTAGCTACCTTTCAGGGGGAGTATAGGTATGTGGCAATGATAGGTTATAAGTCATAGAAAGATACATGATGCAAGGAGGTATTAAGCTTTGATAATTATATGTCTGACACACAAGACTACCAATCAGAAAAAGGGCAGATTCCTATAACTATGATTTATTTAGCCTACAACATAAGATAAAACTAGATTGTCTATAATAGTATTGTATAAGAGTGTCTCTAAGCTGAACCCTAAGATGTTGATTTATTTCAGGCATGGAAGTGCTTTAAATTGATCTATAATCATATATTCAGGTGAATGAAATGTTACATTACTCTCATGCTACTATAAAGTGAAGGAAGTCAAAGTGTGATGTCAAACTTAAATGCAAGTTAAGTGTTTTGGCGTAAAAGGTAGTATGCTTACATATATATCTAATATAGAACATAGTGAAATTTTCTGTAACATCTAGACTATGCACAGCTTGAATACTCAAGACTAATCCTCCACCCCCTGCGCATAATCAGGACTAGTAGGCATAGATAGTCAGTAGTAACACTATAAGGGAGTAGAGAGTGAGATATGGAAACTAAAAATCATACCCGTATAATCTTATATAAAACTAGGGATTTAACATAAAATGTATAGCCATATACAAGATAAATTGAAAGATATTATAACTTACCATTACAGTGGGGCCTATATATCCAATTTAAATATAATATTTAGATGAACTTGCCAAACGCCAGAAGGAACTGCAAGCAGTCTTACATATAAAATGCATTAAGGTGAGGTAATTGTGGATGTCTAGTGTACTAATATGGGTTAAAGTTGTAATCAGAGGTGAAATAGGAGTATGTATCTAGAAAGAAGTAACTTCTGAAAGGTGTACTGATGTTAGTGATGAGGTTCCACCATAGATAAGTACTGAAGTATCCCATGACATGCATGAGCTAAGCTAATCTTGAGGTTATTCCTTAAGGGAGCAGATCAGAATAGCGGCAGAAAAAAGTCAGGACACAGAGAACAATATAACTTGGCATAAAAAAAAAAAACATAATAAGAAGATGACATTAAGCCATCTAATTGTCTCTAAATAAGTGGTAAGCTATACCTTATATATATATTTAAAGATTAGGCTACGTTATAACTAAAATATATTAAACTATGTAGGAAGACTTATAGCCTGTTTACAGCTAGGCAATGTCCCACATTGTGCTGGTATTCTTTGTCCCCAGTTTGTACTGTTCTTCTAAAATGCAGTCTGCCCCTCCATAGGCATATGAGGGATCATAACATAGATTTGTGTGTGAGCCTGGGAAAGCTGTCCAGTCCAGCAAGGTACAGCAGATTGACACTCTGCTAATATCAGGCTTTATACAGGACAATAGGTGATTCAGCCAATTCCCCTCTTGATGTAGTCTGCAGAGAGAGCAATGGCAGGCAGGAGCTCTGAAGAATGTAGCAAGTGCGATGTCTGGATCATGGTCGCTAGCTGATGGCTTTCCCCAGCCTTTTGCGATGGAGTTTTATCCAAGAGTTCAGTTAGTCGCTGTGGGCATCTAGTTGCGCTATGGAGTGGTGCTTGTGGGTTGGTAGCTGACATGACAGGGGTAGTGGCCCAAGCAGTGCAAATGAGGGTGCCGGCATGAGTAATCTTCATAGTGCATCTGAGAAGCGGGTAAGTATTCATACTCTCATTCCCTTGTAGCCATATTGGTAGGAGAGCCTTTGGAAGTTTAGGGTTCCCAGTCATCACCGGATCGCCGTAGAGATCTCCTTGCCGCAGCGGGTGGCCGGCCGCATCCACCCACGCTAGCAGTTGTGTTTCTCCAGCCATGTCCCCAAGCCTGATACCAGCGACTGTTCCCTGACTATTAGCAGTCTCATGACTCTGATAGGAAGGATTATTTTCCTGCGGCTGTGTAAGCAAGCCCTCTCGGGCTGGTGTACTTCCCTGGAGAGACTCAGTTTCCTTCAGGATAGGGTATGAATACCTATGCTGCATATCATTATTTGACCCATCTGCCATTTTATGGTTTGCGTCCTCTTTTTTCGTAGGTCGGTCTTTTATTATGGATGCAAGCGAGGCAAAGGAGTCATCCATCTGTTCAGCTAGGGCCAGCAAGAGGGTCTGAATTCTTATGCGATGGGTCTCATCCATGTCTAAGCGAGTCTGCCCGACAGAAGGAGCAGTTAGGTTGACCTGCAGTTTGCTCTCTCTGTAAGTTTTGTTTTGTCCCAGTTGTGAGGAGCTAAGTGGGGAGTTCAAAGGCCCCGGTCGTGGAACAGCCCTCAGTACTTTAATTTTCTCAGATCCTTTAGTTTGCAGGTATAGAGTGATCCTATCAGTTAGAAAAATATGGACGCTGCTTCCCGCCGTCAAGGCCTCTTCATGAAGGAGTGCTGTGTCACCGTTTCTGCTCCGAACATACACCCAAAAATGTTGTCTTCATGGATGTGTGCTCCTGCATGTAGATATTATAGATTTTTGTTTTATTTACTTGAAAATAGCAATATAATCAAGCAAATTATGATTATAAGTAGGAGCGTCAAAGAAACGTGTCTGATCACCTCAGCAGTTAGCCCCGCCCCCCATGAATATGCCTTTAAGTGACATCATTCAAGATGGCGTCCCTCGAATTCAGATTGGCTTATAGGATTCTATCAGCCAATCGGAATTAAGGTAGGAAAAATTTGATTGACTTATCCAATCAGCCAATCAGATTGAGCTTGCATTCTATTGGCTGATCGGAACAGCCAATAGAATGCGAGCTCAATCTGATTGGCTGATTGGATCAGCCAATTGGATTGAACTTGAATCTGATTGGCTGATTGTATCTGAAAATCAGATTTTTCCTACCTTAATTCCAATTGGCTGATAGAATCCTATCAGTCAATCGGAATTCGAGGGACGCCATCTTGGATGATGTCACTTAAAGGAATATTCATTCGGCGAGTAGGCATCAGTGGATGAAGATGGCTCCACGTCGGCTGCTTTGAAGATGGCTCCGCTCCGGATGGATAAAGATTGAAGACGCCGCCTGGATGAAGACTTCTATCGGATGGAAGACCTCTTCAGCGCCCCTTGGATGAAGACTTCGGCCGCTGTGGATGTCCTCTTCTGTTACATCGGTGGTCGGCTGGCTGAAGACGGCTAAAGGTAGGATGATCTTCAGGGGGGTAGTGTTAGGTTTTTTTAAGGGGGATTGTGTGGGTTAGAGTAGGGGTATGTGGGTGGTGGGTTTTAATTTGGGGGGGGTGTATTTTTTTTAACATGCAAAAGAGCTGAATACTTTGGGGCATGCCCCACAAAAGGCCCTTTTAAGGGCTGGTAAAGTAATAGAGCTGTTAACTTTCATAATTTAGAATAGGGTAGGGCATATTTTTATTTTGGGTGCTTGTAATTTTATTAGGGGGCTTAGATTAGGTGTAATTAGCTTAAAAATCTTGTAATTGTTTTATTTTTTGTAACTTAGTTTTTTTTAATTTTTGTACTTTAGTTAGTTTATTTAATTGTATTTAATTGTAGGTATTTGTAGATAATTAATTTAATTTATTTAATGATAGTGTAGTGTTAGGTTTAATTGTAACTTAGTTTAGGATTTATTTTACAGGTAATTTTGTATTTCTTTTAGCTATGTAGTTATTAAATAGTTAATAACTATTTCATAACTATTGTACCTAGTTAAAATAAATACAAAGTTACCTGTAAAATAAATATAAATCCTAAAATAGCTACAATGTAATTATTAATTACATTGTAGCTATCTTAGGGTTTATTTTACAGGTAAGTATTTATTTTTAAAAAGGAATAATTTATTTAATGATAGTGTAGTGTTAGGTGTAATTGTAACTTAGGTTAGTTTTTATTTTACAGGTAATTTTGTCTTTATTTTAACTAGGTAGCTATTAAATAGTTAATAACTATTTAATAGCTATTGTGCCTAGTTAAAATAAATTCAAATTTGCCTGTAAAATAAAAATAAATCCTAAAATAGCTACAAAATAATTATTAGTAATATTGTAGGTATATTAGGGTTTATTTTATAGGTAAGTATTTAGTTTTAAATAGGAATAATTAATTTAATAAGAGTGATATTTATTTATATTTATTTAATTAATATTTAAGTTAGGGGGTTGTTAGGGTTAGGGCTAGACTTAGGTTTAGGGGTTAATAATTTTATTATAGGTTGCGGCGGTATAGGGGGGGCAGGATTAGGGGGGTTAATAAATTTATTATAGGTGGCGATGGCGTAGGGGGGCAGATTAGGGGTTAATAAGTTTAATATAGGTTGTGGCGGGGTCCGGGAGCGGCGGTTTTTCGGGGTTGAACAATTTATTTAGTTGCGCGGGGTACGGGATCGGCAGGATAGGGGATAATAAATTTATTATAGGTGGCGGCTGTATAGGGGGGGGCAGGATAGGGGTTAATAGGTATTATGTAGGTGGCGGCCGGGTCCGGGAGCGGCGGATTAGGGGTTAATCAGTTTATTAGAGTGGTGGTGGGCTCAGGGAGCTGCGGTTGAGGGGTTAATACATTTATTATAGTTGCGGCAGGGTCTAGGAGCGGCGGTTTAGGGGTTAATAACTTTATTTAGTTGCGGGGTGCTCTGGGGGTGCCGGCATAGGGGGTAGAACAGTATAGTATAGTGTGAGTGCTTAGTGACAGGGGTATCAATAAAGCTGTAGAAAAGCCGAAGAGCAGCGAGATCGGATGAGTGATAACTATCACAGTCCGCTGCTCATCGCCCCGTACTTGGTGCACGGCTTTTTGACAGCTTTTTTGATAACTTTGGCGAGCGTATTCAGGTCCGCGGCGGCGATGTGAGGTGAGCTTAGGCGATCGTATTGGGGCCGGCGATGGCAGGTTAGTAGACACGTTGATAACTAGAGCCCAATGACAGTATATACACACACAAATACATAAATACATATGTACACACATATAAACATATAAATGTACATACATATCCATCTTTAGAGATGTATTTGTATGTATCTCAATGTTAAAGCCCTATGCCTGCCTTTTTTTTCTGAGACCTCAAATTGTTGACGCCATGTAACTTTTATGTGCAATATTTTTTATAAATAATTTGTATTAGATGGTGGTATTATGAGTGTGTGTACTTGTAATGTATTTTTGTTGTGTTTTGTGACACTTTTTTGTTTCCCAAAACAGGTAACCCAACCATAGCTTTATGAGGACGTGCTATCCCAATGAGCATTAACTTAAGCGTTTGTATTTACTTTCAACTTGTAGTACCATCACAATTATAACTGCACGCAATCGCGAAAACCAGATAAAGAAACTGGCCTTACATATGAGTTTTATTGTGCTTTGCAAATGGACACAAAAAATATAATAGTAATACATTTTAATATAAAAAAGTGACATTCTATGTGTATTTTTCTGATTTAGAGCTAGATTACAAGTGGAGTGGTATTTTATGATTTCGCTAAAGTGCTAATTGCGCTAGAAGTAAACTTTTTGCATGCATCAGGTTTCGCTAGTATTATGAGTTGAAAGCAAAAAGTTATAACATCTGCGCTAACCTGACACACACAAACAGCCTACTTCTAGCGAAATTAGAGTGTCATGCAACAGATAACCTCTTCACCCATAGAAGTCAATGGAGAAAAAAAGTTGAAAAACACATGCTTTGCACGCTAAGCCGATCACATATTCTCAAATGCGCTAACCCGGCATGAAAATATGAATATTTCACATTCCAATGTTCTGCACATAGCAGAATATGTTTTATTTATTAAAAAATACATATTTCTATATATACAGTATATCTGATGGTATTTTGGTACTATCTATACCTATATATATATATATATATATATATATATATATATATATATATATATATATATATATATCAAAATAACAAGAGTATTGCATTGAGCAAAGATACTTTTTTTATTGGACTAACTATCCTATATTATAAAAGACAAGTGTTTGTCTGAAGCCGTCATGCGCAGTACAGACAAACACTTGGCCTTAGATTCTATTCTCGCGCACCTCGGCATAGCTGACAGCTGACAGATTGGAAGCGCTAGGGAGCGCGAGCTACTCAACAGCTGTGAGGTCTGCTGCGTGAGAAGCGGCAACGCGCTCCCCAGACCTCACAGCTGTTTGTGGCCGACGGGAGCGTCGCGAGGGGCGTGGCCGGGCGTCGCGAGGGGCGTGGTCGGGCGGGTGTTGCCGCGATGGGGCGTGGCCGGGCGGGGTCCCGCGAAGACAGAGCCAGAGAGGGAGCAGGAGGGGGGGGCAGAGAGCCAAAGAGAAGGGGGGAGGCAGAGAGCCAAAGAGAAGGGGGGGGGGCGGAGAGCCAAAGAGAAGGGGGGAGGGGCAGAGAGCCAAAGAGAAGGGGGGCAGAGAGCCAAAGAGAAGGGGGGGGGCAGAGAGCCAAAGAGAAGGGGGGGGGGCAGAGAGCCAAAGAGAAGGGGGGGGCAGAGAGCCAAATAGAAGGGGGGGGGGGCAGAGAGCCAAAGAGAAGGGGGGGCAGAGAGCCAAAGAGAAGGGGGGGCAGAGAGCCAAAGAGAAGGGGGGGGGGGCAGAGAGCCAAAGAGAAGGGGGGGCAGAGAGCCAAAGAGAAGGGGGGGCAGAGAGCCAAAGAGAAGGGGGGGCAGAGAGCCAAAGAGAAGGGGGGGGGGGCAGAGAGCCAAAGAGAAGGGGGGGGCAGAGAGCCAAAGAGAAGGCGGGGGGGCAGAGAGCCAAAGAGAAGGCGGGGGGGCAGAGAGCCAAAGAGAAGGGGGGGGCAGAGAGCCAAAGAGAAGGGGGGCAGAGAGCCAAAGAGAAGGGGGGGCAGAGAGCCAAAGAGAAGGGGGGAAGGGGCAGAGAGCCAAAGAGAAGGGGGGGGCAGAGAACCAAAGAGAAGGGGGGGGGCAGAGAGCCAAAGAGAAGGGGGGGCAGAGAGCCAAAGAGAAGGGGGGGCGCAGAGAGCCAAAGAGAAGGGGGGGCAGAGAGCCAAAGAGAAGGGGGGGGGGCAGAGAGCCAAAGATAAGGGGGGGCAGAGAGCCAAAGAGAAGGGGGGGGGCAGAGAGCCAAAGAGAAGGGGGGGGCAGAGAGCCAAAGAGAAGGGGGGGCAGAGAGCCAAAGAGGGGGGGGAGAGCCAAAGGGGGGGGAGAGAGAGCTAAAGGGGGGGAGAGCCAAAGAGGGGGGAGAGAGAGAGCCAAAGAGGAAAGAGAGCCAAAGAGAGAGACAAAGAGGGGGGAGAGAGAGCCAAAGAGGGGGGGGCAGAGCCAAAGAGGGGGGGGGGAGCCAAAGAGGGGGGGAGAGAGCCAAAGAGGGGGGGGAGAGCGCCAAAGAGGGGGGAGAGAACAAAAGAGGGGGGAGAGAGCCAAAGAGGGGAGGGGAGAGCAAAAGAGGGGGGGGAGAGCCAAAGAGGGGGGGAGCCAAAGGGGAGGGGGTAGCCAAAGGGGAGGGGAGAGCCAAAGAGGGGGGAGAGAGAGAGCCAAAGAGGAGAGAGAGCCAAAGAGGGGGGAGAGAGAGCCAAAGAGGGGGGAGAGAGAGCCAAAGGGGGGGGGGAGCCAAAGAGGGGAGAGAGAGAGCCAAAGAGGAGAGAGAGCAAAAGAGGGGAGAGAGCCAAAGAGGGGGGGGGGAGAGCCAAAGAGGGGGGGGGGAGAGCCAAAGAGGGGGGGGAGAGCCAAAGGGGGGGGAGAGCCAAAGAGGGGGGAGAGAGAGCAAAAGAAAGGATGGAGAGAGCCAAAGAGGGGAGAGAGAGAGCAAAAGAGGGGAGAGAGAGAGCAAAAGAGGGGAGAGAGAGAGCAAAAGAGGGGAGAGAGAGAGAGCAAAAGAGGGGAGAGAGAGAACAAAGGAGAGGGGGGAGAGAAAGCAAAAGAGAGGGGGGAAAGAAAGCAAAAGAGAGGGGGGAAGAGAGAGCAAAAGAAAGGGGGGAGAGAGCAAGGGGTGGGACCGCTGTTCTGAAAAAAATGGCCCGTGTACACGGGCTTTAGTACTAGTACATTTATAAGTTGACAAGCTTTCGGAAGAGTTCCTTCCTTTATCAAGTCTAAAGCAATACTGACCAAGAAACTCTTCTGAAAGCTTGTCAACTTATAAATGCATAGTTAGTCCAATAAAAAAGTATCATTGCTCAATGCAATACTCTTGTTATTTTGATATCTATATCTCTGGACTAACACGGCTACTCCAATCAACGTGAATATATATATATGAGTATCTATTTAAAAATACATAGAACATATTTCCATAAAATTGGAATGTGAAATATTTACAGTAAATACACAAAATAACACTTAATTAAAAATTAGTTTTGCAGAAATATTGTTTTTGATATTTTTATCTACTTAATTGCAAAGGTCTCCAATGCACTTATTTATATATTGCTATATAAGGTGTATAAAAATATATTTACAAGTCCTTACTTACCTCATAAGGATTGAGGTTGTTGAATGTGAGTGCATTTCTTATCCCAGTCTTGAATGTAATACATTTTTATTTATACAGTACACCAGAGTGTTTCTGACTAGGAGAGAGACACATTGCAGCTGAGAAAACAACATCACGAACTCATAGAAATATCGGACCACAGCAACACCTGTGTAAAGTGTATAAAAATATATTTACAAGTCCTTACTTACCTCATAAGGATTGAGGTTGTTGAATGTGAGTGCATTTCTTATCCCAGTCTTGAATGTAATAAATTTTTATTTATACAGTATCACGCTATGTGCTCTTTCTTTCTCTTTACTATATCCCATTAAATACGGTGAGAGCCAAGATCCAGACGGAACCACCATACTACGAGGAGATACCAAGCCAGTGACATAAAAGACAAGGAAGTTCCTAGATTGAAAGCACCATACACAAGTCGGCACGAATGTAAAGACCTGGATCTCTTCACATACAGGAGGAAAATCCAAGACTGACCGGAGAGTATTTAAACAGACGCGCTGACATTACCTCATAAGATTGAGGTACCCTCTGGTAAGGGTATACTACTTATCCCCCAGCACCATTGTTGCAATTGTTGTCATTGATTTCTACCTATTATTATCAATTCATTGCACTACAATATTTGTACTTTTATATTTACCGGACTTTGTCCTAAATCGGTTCATATAGAACCAGTGGGATAGATAGGACAATTGTCTATCACATCTGAGAGACATTCAGTATATCTGACATAGTAACATTGTATTCATATCCTACGTGTTTGTAGCGCTGAACTTCATTCGATATTTCGCTTGTATTTTATTTTTTTTGTCAGTGTTAGGGGTACACTGAATCGTACTTGTTCAAGCAGCTCAATACCTACACCCATCAAGCTTACAGGGAACATATACATCTCACCTGTATATACCTCACAGTTAGGTACAGAAATCCATTTACACTTTCTCAGTAAAAATCCTACCTATCGTTTGGTGGAACAACTGAGCGCTGATCCTTCCTTTATATTCATTGCTATATATGTGTACATATATATTTATGTGTTTATATGTGCATATTTGTAAATACATAAATACACATATAAATACATAAATAGATATGCACATTTATATAGAGACACACAGACATATATATGTATATATATATATATATATATATATAATATGCTGAATTATTGGGGAGTAGGATAATATGTATTATATAATTTATGCATGGGTGAAGACCCTGTTACACACATAGATTCACTAAAACAATAGCGAGAAACACGAAAAGGACGCAGTAGTGTCCTTTCCAATGGAGTGCTGAAATCCCTGTCTTTCATTGGAAAGGACACTACTGTGTCCTTTTCGTGTTTCTCTCTATTGTTTTAGTGAATATATATATATATATAGTTAACCCCAGTCTGGAATGGGTGCAAGAACCAAGGGAGATTACAAATAAAAAGTAATACAACGCATAGAAACACCCAGCACTCACCAGCTAGCTCACAGCTAAGATAAAATCACAACTGGAAAGGTTAGTCACCGCATCTGGCCAAATGGGAAAGCTCAGGCACCACCTTACAGCCACCTGTGCACCCCTTCTTTGTTCTCAGTTTGTTTAGCTTTGTGAGCTCGCATGATGGTGTGCCTGTGTTAGGGACTCAGGCTAAGGAAAGGACCTTGACGTGGTGCCTGAGCTTTCCCATTTGGCCAGATGCGGTGACTAACCTTTCCAGTTGTGATTTTATCTTAGCTGTGAGCTAGCTGGTGAGTGCTGGGTGTTTCTATGTGTTGTATTACTTTTTATTTGTAATCTCCCTTGGTTCTTGCACCCATTCCTGACTGGGGTTAACTGCCTGTGGCTCTGGTGACATCACAGCTTTTTTGGAGTGCTATTTAGCACCCAGGGCTGGATGTTACTGAGTCACAGGATGTGTACCTGATCCGGTCTTGGAGTGCAGTTCCCTTCCATGTTTTGTATTTTCTATGGGTGATTACAGCCACCTGTGCACCCCTTCTTTGTTCTCAGTTTGTTTAGCTTTGTGAGCTCGCATGATGGTGTGCCTGTGTTAGGGACTCAGGCTAAGGAAAGGACCTTGACGTGGTGCCTGAGCTTTCCCATTTGGCCAGATGCGGTGACTAACCTTTCCAGTTGTGATTTTATCTTAGCTGTGAGCTAGCTGGTGAGTGCTGGGTGTTTCTATGTGTTGTATTACTTTTTATTTGTAATCTCCCTTGGTTCTTGCACCCATTCCGGACTGGGGTTAGCTGCCTGTGGCTCTGGTGACATCACAGCTTTTTTGGAGTGTTATTTAGCACCCAGGGCTGGATGTTACTGAGTCACAGGATGTGTACCTGATCCGGTCTTGGAGTGCAGTTCCCTTCCATGGTTTCTTATGTGTCAAAAGAATATACAAAAATGGAGTCAAGTGTACATATCAAAGATAATGTTTTATTAGGGAATATAGTGTTAACTATGTCAGTCAGGGACTGCAAACTATTAGCAAAGGTGATATTTGCTAAACAGTTACATTGTTTTTAATTTTGTCTATATTTAATGTGTCCCTTTATTTTTGGGCTGTTATGTGTGGGGATAGTATCGATCGCGGTTAAACCACTCGTGGATCTTTAATTGAAAGGCACTGTTGTGCTTCATATGAAGTTTATCTTCATCCTCAAGTTGTCATATCGTTCGATGCCTATCTGAACTCATACGCCTTATATTGGGACTAACACAGTTTGTTGGTGTTTATGTTTTTTTTTCCTGGCTGTAGGTTCCCATGACAACCGCCTGCTGATTAGCCTATACGATAGGACTATAGTCACGCAGTTGCATGATGACAACAGTGGGAGCGGCTAAGAAAGACACACCGTAGTGTCTTTACAAGCGGTTGCCATGGAGACACATGACCAATTGGAAACAAATGACGTCTCACGCTCACGCCCACGTCTGAGCGCGATGACATCAGGGGGGAGATGGAGGATCTGCAGGAGCGGGAAGATTTGAATATGTATGGGTATATAATGTTGTATTTAAATGTATGTTGTTAGCGATTTTCTACTTTGGAAACATGTTTGTCCTATATTGGTGATGTTAGCAGAACATTTGACAAAGATGTCATAACGACATCGAAACGTTATGGATGTAATTGCTTTTAAATCTATGAATTAAAAGTTGTTTTCTACTAAAGACCAGTGAGTGCCTTCTTGCAAACGAGGAATGGATACAATTTATATGAAGTGCACCCTGGCAGTTGTGGTAATGTAAGACTGTGCTTATCTCTCTTTGGAGGATATTTATATATATATATATATATATATATATATATATATATATATACTGTACATATACATATTTAGACCTGAGATCTCATATCTTTGAGCACTTATAACTTTTGTGTGTAATATTTTTTGTGACTCATGTTTATTAGATGGTGTTATTATGAGTGTAACTATACTTTGTAATGTATCTTTTATGTGTTTTGTGTAACTTTTTTTTTGCGAAACAGTAAACCGCAGCCCTGAGATCATGGTAATCATTCTAGCATAAATCACAATTTTGCTCATGCGATTGCGCTGAACATGTAATATAAGCGAGATTTAACCTGTGCACAAACGATTGCGAAAACCTGCGTGCAAATATTTGCGCTCCACTTGTAATCTGGCTTTTATTTAGCAGTTTCAGTAACTAATCAGAGTATCTTTGAAACTGAATTTTTTTTTTTTAATTTATGGACCGAAGAGATTGGAAATTTTTGCAACCAATTTTTGTGTGCCAGTTTGGCCAACTATGTCAACATTTTCTACCTGTATGTTCTAAGGTATTGCATCATAATAACAGTAACAGTCAAAGAAAAATGCTCTTGCACGCACAAACTACTATGAGTTATTAATTATGTTCTCTCACACCTTTATGTGAAAGTTTATAAAAGTTTATTCTGATAAATATTACATTTAATTCTTGCTGAGTTTGAGCCATTAGAATTAAGCTCAGTTTTGTGCAGATGTCACTACAAATAGAAGCTCAGACATGCATTAGGCAGTCTTAAGGCATTATGTTGCAGCTAAACCTTTTATTTGTTTAACTGTCTTCCTATATTCTCATCAATCTGTTTTTTTTAGACAGAAACTTTAGAGCTGAGGAAAAAGCATAGATTTGAAATAATTTTATTTTCCCCCCGTAGCCATGTTTCAGTCAAATTTTTATTTTTGTTACAATGACCTAAGTCCCTTAAAATTTGAAACACTGCTTTGTTTTCCTGCCACTGCATGCTCTGAGCGTTTTCCATTTTTCACAACAGCCTACATCATGATCAGTTAATGAAAGCAATGTTTCAGTAAGTAATAGAGGATTTGTTTCAGTAGACTCATCTTTTAAATGCTGCATCAGGCATTAAAGCAAATGGAAGCACTCTGGTTAGGTTGACATTTCAATAACTGGTCAGTAAAAAAAAGATGCGCTAATCTTGATTCTCAGCATGCTTAGATTAAACACAGATCTGACAAGCGTAAAAACAAATTAAGTTCTTCTGAGTAAAGAGCTATTTATACTCCTTTTAAAACTAGTCTAGTAACAATTGCTTCATTGGTTATACAAACTAATGCATATTTTTCCTTTCATGATGGAATGCACAGCTGGCTTTCAGAATTTTTATGGGTTATGATCCTACTATTAAGTAGATGCTTGTAATAAAATTGTAGAACTATATGTCAACATGCTGAGTGATATTAATCACTCCATGAATTATACATTGATGTAAGTTTATTCTTTTCTTAATATTTAGTATAATTTAGACTGAATAATTTCTATATATTTAGCTTTTAAGTCTGCTTTAAGAATATTGAGAATGATTTTCAAAATATAAGTACGTTAGAGATATCGTTTTAGGCAAAAAATTTAAAAATATATAAAGCGGTTAAAAAACTTAAAATGCAATATTTCCATTGGATTTTTTTTTTTTTTTTTTTAATAATTTACCTTATTTATTTGTTAGTTTTTGTAAATTAGGTCCATTCGGCCATGAGAAACTGGATGTCAAAACAACTAATATGTATAATAATGGCCATGAAATTATGCAATAACAGTTTAATCTATTACCATTTAAAGGAATATTAAATTGGTATTAGAAGCAGGCTCTAGGTCATTTGAAACACCATTATACAGTATATACTAATGCAGTACTCTCATATTAAAAGTTTTCCCTGCTAGAATGATAAATTAAGGTATATATGACCCGTTTATTTTACAGCTGTAGGTCATGTACACCTGCATTTGACATCACCAGCACTCAAGGATGCATGAAGAGCAATTTAGAGTGCCCATGACCTATGACTATATTAACTGCAGGTGGTCCATGTTAAAAGTTACAACTCTAGCATTGATAACCTTTAATGGAAGCATTTTGCAGACAGAAGGATATTGTAAACTGCTTTTAATGGTAGTTAAATGCACTGCTGTGTTTTTCAAATTCAACTTAAGAAGGCTGGTAAATAATTGTTTCACCTTTTTGAATTAATACTGATATCAACGAAAATGTGTGAGACAAGAGTACAAAACTATTATTAGTTGGGTCTACTACATATTTGGGAACATTTTATAATTTAGATTATAATCTAAACTTTGGCATTTACTTTTGTAAAGTAAGAATTTGGAACTGGTGGTCCTAGGCCTCAGAATATGACCAGGATATGTGTTAAGGAGCCACTTATTTGATCTGTGCAAATGTATATTTTAGTGTTGACTTTCACAAGTAGAAATATGGCTCTAAAAAAAAAAGTGGCAACCTTCTTCAACATTCAGGCACTAAAGACATACACATGCACCGGTCTAATAATTAGATTTGAGACCATTAGAATAAGACTGTTATCAAATAAATGATACATTTAAATATTTGAATGACATGCAAGTGAAATGAGGAGGTCTAACAAAAGGTTCTATTCAGCTAAAAATCATCCTGTTTGGAAGTTAAAGTAAAACATTGCAACTAGATGATTCATATTAAAGGGCCATAATACCCAAATGTTTAAACACTTGAAAGTGATGCAGCATAGCTGTAAAAGCTGACTAGAAAATATCTCCTGAACATCTCTATGTAAAAAAGAAAGATATTTTACCTCAAAAGTTCCTCAGTAGCCACCTCCCATTGTAAAGGATTTCTAAGTAGCATTTTAGTGTGTCTGTCCTAGGACAACTTAGGGGATGAGCCTCGTGAACTCTCATATTATTTCACCAATCAGGTAAAGGAAGCTTACCATGAAATCTCATGAGAGTTAAGTCAAATCTCATGAGATCACAGTAATAGTTCATGACCTCAGCACTGCTGATGCTGATTGGCTGCTTTTCATTTCTTCATTTTTTTTATTTTTACCTGCAGCTGGGAGCAGGTGAAGTATAACTTTTTACACAGAACTTACTCTGCTGAGCTGAGGAGATTGTGAGGTAAAATATCTTCCTTTTTTACATAGAGATGCTCAGGTGATATTTTCCTGTCAGCTTTTTACAGTTACACTGCATCAGTTTCAAGTGATTTAGCATATGAGTATTATGTCCCTTTAATCATAACTAACTAATGTCAATATCATAGAATTTTATAAAAATATATAATTGACATATTTAACATGATCACATGCAATTATAAATAATGCTAATTGTATTTATGTTGTGTACAAGTTTCATCATTTAAACATGTGACTTCTGCATTATTTTAAGGCTGCCTCTGTAACCATTTATGAACCCATGGGCAAAGGGTAAATGTCCCTACTCTTAACATTCCTTTCTTCACTTCTGCTACCTTCTGAGTCATTCATCTTTCTTATTTCTTTTCTGTCTTTCATTCCCTCTCTCCTTCTCCCAATCACTCTATTTCTCCCCCTCTCACTACTTCTTTTACTCTTACTTTATCTCCCTCACTCTCCTCCTTTGCTCCTCTTCTCACTCCTCTCTATCACGCTCACTCATGTGTGATTTGTAGTATGTACTGTTGTGAGATCTATATGCATATATATGTGATGTGTAAAAATATCAGTACAGAATATAGCAAACACTAAAACTAATCTCTTTAACTTTGTCTTATATAGCATAAAACTCAATATATTTGCGCGAGCAGCCAAAAGAATCCACCTGGATGCAGAGTAGGCAAACCCGAAGTCTTAAAATAACACTTAACCGCCCGCAAGAAATAAATAAAATACACTTAACCGCCCGCACAAGGTATAACAAAAAAACCTAACCTCCGGCACAAAGTATTAACAAACACCAAAACTGCAAACCCCCACATCACAAAATAATAAAGTAATTAACCCCTAATCCGCAAATAACATAATTAAAATATTAATCCATTAACCATCAATCCCCCACATTGCATTAAATCTAATTAACCTATTAAGCCCTAAACCAACAAACCCCCACATCACAATAAATCTTATTAACCTATTAACCCCTAAACCGACAACCCCATCGCAATAAACCTAATTAACCTATTAACCCCTAAACTGCCAAACCCCCACATCGCAATAAACCTATTTAACCTATTAACTCCTAAACCGCCAACTCCACACAATGCAAATAACTAATTTAATTACTAAGCCTCATAACCTAACACCCCCTAAATGAATCCCAATACTAAGTTACAATTAAATAAAACCTAACATTAAATTACAAAAAAGTACAGTAATCTAAAATTACAAAAAATAAAACAATTTCCAATGAAAGCACAAACCGTTAATAGACTGTTGGAAGCTGTCATTACATTGAGAAAAATTACACCCAGCTCAACTAGGTGTAAAAGTGGAAAATGTAGCTTTTTGAGACCTATTTCCCATTAAAACTTTAAAACTTGCAAATAATGCAAGTGTTTCAATGTATAAAAAAAAATTGTAATATGTATTGCTGTCCGATGTATAGGAATAGTTGCACTTATATTCTTATGGAAATATCAGTATGTATTTAGATATAACAAAGTATGCAAGCACATAACTACAGAATTCAAACTAGACCTATGCCTAGGGCAGCAAAACATATTACATATATTAATAAAGTGGAAAAAATAACAGTATACTAAAACAATTATGTTCTTATAGCTAAAAAAATATGTATTATACATAAGTGTATCTTTGTTTCTCTTTAGAGGTGATTACAGGTAAAGATCACAGATGTTAAAGATACATTTTATAGTGTAAGGTCAAATTACCATAGCAACTAATTGATTTTCAAGAAATATGATGTTAACTTACACCTACATGTATAGAGCGACTGCATGCAATGCGCAAAATATTTCAATGGAAACCTGGTACTAAATTGGAGCCGTAAATTACTTTTAGCTGGTGGCCACTTCAGTAGCTTACTGCACCATTTTTAATGACTCAATGGAAACGAGCCCTAAATCTGATTAATTATGATGGTACAAACATTCTGCAGGTTGCAGGGGAGAACAGGTGCAATACATGAGGAAAAATGAGGCAGATATCAATCCAGATTGTATTTGAAATAGCAAACGTGGAAGAATGTCTCTAAAGTTGGTGCTTGAAATGAGGTGAGTATCCACTCCCTGTGGCCTTTTATATTGGGATAAATATAAGCGTCACGTTAACGCATTCCAACATAGAAGTCAAGGGAGCAACATCCTACTCACAAGCAAACCCTATCCCATCCTAAGTGCACCTAAGTGCACCAATCTAACATGAAAATATGAATATTTCACATTCCAATGTCCTTCACATAGCAGAATATGTTCTATACATACAGTATATAGTAATATCTATTTATAAGTACATAGAACATATTCTGATATGTGCAGAACATTGGAATGAGAAATATTTACAGTAAATACACAGTATAACATTTTATTAAATATGAATTGCATACATATGCTTTTACATGTTTTCATCTACTTTACTGCAAATAGCTCCAATGCACATATATATATATATATATATATATATATATATATATATTTATTTATTTATTTATATGTGTATATATGTCTGTAAATACACATATAATATTACATGTACACACATATACACATATTGTATGTATATGTATGTATCTCTATAGTAAAGCCATTTGCCTACCTTTTTTTCTAACACTAAAGACCTCATATCTTTCAGCCCTTATAACTTTTTAGTGCAATTTGTTTTTAATATTTTTAATCCGACAGTGTTATATGATTATAAATGTACTTTGTAATGTCTTTTTGATGTGTTTTGTGACACTTTTTTTTGTTTTGCAAAACAGTAAACTAGAGCTCTGAGGATGCGATAATCCAAAGTGCGTTAACTTCAATTGCGCTCAATTGATCGTATTTCTTTCAAATTTTAATACAAGCACTACAACCCGACGCACAAACACCCATGATGAACCTCTTTTCATTTACACGTAACTGTAGTGCGCAATTCATAATCTGGTCCAGGATGTTCTAAAGAAGGGACTGAATAAGCAATTACCTGATAGTTATGAACTTACCTCCTTTAAAAGTAATGAATCTCAGTAGAATGAAGAGGCTTCCAAGGAAGAACAAATATGACAGGGATCTCCCATCACTGATAATATTTTCTGAATCTCATACAAATTAAATTACGTTGTTTTCAGTGCAATTTACCTTTCTTTAATTTCTAGTTTTGCAAATGTCTTTTTCTGTTGCTTTTAGAAGAACAATGAGTATTTTGAAGCAAACTTCCTAGTCTATATTTGGGGAGATTGAACTGTGAGACCTACAAGTGTAACATGCTTATATCATTTTGATATAAATTGAGAAGAAACGTCATATAGATCCAAGACTGTAAAACTATGTTCAAAACAGAAATATAAGTGGTATAAATTGTATTTTAAGCTAATATTAGTAATTCACCTCATTTGGAAAATTAATTGCTATTGAGGAAGGCAGGTGGCATTGCTGATATGCATGAAATTTTAAAGTATTTAAAAATCAATCTGTTTTTTGGAAACTTTTTCTGAAGTGGGGATGGTGTTCACAAATTTGGATGATTAAATGCTAACACAAGGGGGCATATTTATCAAAGCGTCAATCTCAGTGCATTCATCAGCGTCAATACGCTCGCCAGACATTGCCAGACATCACTGATGCAGTTCTAAATATGATACCCTTATTTATAAAAAAAAAAACGTCAAAAACACGTGCGTCAAGTACGGTGCAATGAGTATCAAACTGTTAACTAACAGTCATTGATGTTGCGGTTATTCGGGTTTTTCCCAACTTTATTTATACCATATTATTACTGTCCATGAACAAGCACATTTCTCTAAAGCTAATCTTTTATTTTTCATCTGTTAATGTCTAAGAAATAGCTACATTTGTACCTCAACAAACAATATCGCATAGGAAGTTATTTTATTATTTATTTGTTATACAAAAAAAATTTGTTATATGATACATTTACAAAAATGAATTTGTATTGTATTTCGAAGTCATGATATGCTTTTATCTTATGTTTTTTTTTCTATAAATGATTATTAATGCTAGAATTTATACATACAGTATATCTTTGCACATACTTGTATGTATATATATATATATATATATATATATATATATGTGTGTGTGTGTGTGTGTGTATGTGCGTGTATGTATGTCAGAAATCATTTACAAACATATTTACATGTCCCTAAATTCCTTTTTTGTTCTAAACAATGTTGTCTTTCATATCTCTGTGTTTATTTATACCACTAAATGTATATAGTGTAAATTTATTATTATTCTGAGCAGGAATAATTGCCACTGTAACATGTTATCAGGGTATCATATGTTTTTATTTGCAATCAATGGATATTTTAAGAGCTGGGACAGTTTTCTCTCTGTACCTGTGTAACCCCTCCTGATTGCAATTTAGTTTTAAAAAACACCCCTTTACAGGTGTTATAAAATGGGCTGGCATATAAGATGGTATTTCTTAATGAAAAAGAAATTCAAGAGAAGGAAGAAATATACTGAAAATAGCATGACAGTAAAGAGGTGATTTTAATTTCTGCTGTATCTGAATCATGACAGATAATGTTAGGTGGGTGATCCCTTTGAGCTATCAGTTTAAGATTATATTGAATCAAACATTTTAATTTTAAAATCATTGTCTAAAATATTACACTGTGTGTCCTAATGTCAGGATCAATGTTTATCTTTAATTCTAATTTCACATATACATACATTCAAAGTATAATACACAATGTAACAAATATCACTTACAAGTTCTGATGAGTGATCAATGATACAAGTATTGAGTAATTTGATTTGTTAGTGATAGTTTAAAATGTATATTTGAATCAGATTGGCTGATGTCATAAATCATGTGATTATGCATATTCCAATCAAAAGTGGTTGAAAAATTCACTAGTGTGCGGGTTGTTTAGGAGTTTGTGTCATAACTGGTGCGAAAAGTGTTGCGTCAAAATTGGTGTGAAGTGGAGAGTGGGACTTGTATTACATGGCTTAAACATGGTGCACATAGATTTTTCACAAAAAATAAAAAGGAAGTTAGCTATATTATGTTGTGTGTTTATTTCATTTTTATCTCTATATCTATTAATGCGACAAGTTTGGGGCAAAACTTTTCAACACATTTGTAGAAATATTGTCCTCTTGCTTTGTAATGAGAGACAAATTTGTAGCATGATCCATAAGTAGTAATGTATTTTTCATTTTTATCTCTATATCTACTAGTGCACCAAATGTGGAGCAATAATATTGTTTGATTTAGAAAGGGTATACAATTTTAATAGAGTTTCTAATTTACTTTTATTATGTGATATACTTCATTCTCTTGCAGCATCGAACATAAGCTTTCTGTGTTTTCAGACTCCCATTGAGTTCTATGGCATTCGTGACCTCAAGGGTGGTGTATTGAAATCTAGGCATGCTGTGTCAGAATACAGGTGAGCGTACCTGTTAAATGTTTGATAAATTGGGAAAAGGGTCAAATAGAGTTAAATATAAATTCAAAACATTTGTACTGAAGCAAGCATTGATCTGAGTCGGACTGAGATCACAGGATCGTATGTTGCGTCACAAATTTCAACATTTGCCGATCTTAATGCTTTGATAATTATGGTGAATCAATCTTGCGACAAATACGAAGCAGAATTCAAACGTATTTTCAGTTGACATTTTGATATATAGACCCCAAGACCTCTTGTTAGTACATTCTATTTGGTGCTTATGTTGTTCAAGAATTTTTTTTTTTCTCTCTCTCAAGATTTAAAAAAAGCACCACCGGGGGAACTTCTGGGTGGCAGCCATGATAGGTTGCATGGCTGTATGCTGCTCCGTGCCTCAGCTATAATTTTCACGAAAACTACTCTTAACTGCACAAGCACCTGCAAATCTTTACCATCTACTGTACAATGAAGAATACTCTTTACATTGCAGATGGGTTTTTTTAGATTGGAGCTAGTATCAGCCTTCTGGAAAACTCAAGAGGTTGTGGTCTTCTAATTGCCCCCCCCAGCAGAGACCTCCCTTGTCTCTGTCAATACTAGCAGTGTTACTCCACAAACCACTGCCAACACTTCTGCCAATTGCTTGATACTAAAGTCCAATATGGAGAGCACTAATAACATCTTGGAAGAACTGTGCTGCATACTCAAGGACCACCATACAGCTTTTGAGGAAATGCTACATAGGAGATATAAATCCAGTGAGACTCACACTTCTCAGCTAAGAACCTGCTCTAAGCCTGTTCTGAAGGACTGCGCTTTAGGGCCTCAGCACTTAAATACTACCCCGACCAGTGCTATGAAGGACTTGCACTCTGCTATCTCTAAGTCCATTGTGGTGGACGAGGAAATCATGGCTAAAAGTGCAGAAATATCTGACCTACATAACATTGACTCACTGCCGATTAGCGAAAATGACATTGCTGTGACTCACTCAGCCCTCAAGCCAAAGCCAGCACATAAGAAATGTAAACCCAGAGGAACTCCAGACGAAATTGCTTCCCGAGACCAAGGAGAACTCTGTCTACAAACACAGCACTCCGTATCAATCAAGTGGTTACCAAACACTTCCACTCGTACAAACCTGCTAATACTCAGTTGTGAATCTGACATTACAATTAAGCCGGACATGTCTGCGAGGTGCTGGTTTCTAATACAGAACGATGTGAGATCCTCAATGGTCATCTCTAACTACATCTGTCCTAAGGCTGCGACAGCAACGCGGAAAACAGATAAAGGATAAAGAACACTATGGGGCCAATTTATCAAGCTCTGTATGGAGCTTGATGCCCGAAGGCTCGCCAGAAACAGAAGTTATGAAGCAGCGGTCAAAAGACCGCTGTTCCATAACTTGTCTGCCTGCTCTGAGGCCGTGGACAGAAATCAACCAGATCAAATACGATCGGGTTGATTGACACCCCCTGCAAGCGGCTGCAACACAATAAGCCTGAAGAGAAGCTAAGCTATAAAACTTTTCTCACACAGGACTTACCGACATGTTTAGTGTGAATACTGAACATTTATTTTGTGAAATTGTAATGTTATGGGTTGCTATGTTTTATTAGGACGGTTCAAACTACCCTTTTAAGGGTATCAAACTACAGATCATAGTTAGATTCCAGTATATAGGAATCACACATTAGGATCATTGTGTTTTGTATTTTATGTATGTTCCTGCTAATCTCAGCCTTATATACGGCTAGATTACGAGTTGTGCATTAAGGTAAAAATGCAGCGTTAACAGGTCCTAACGCTTCTTTTTTCGCCCGCTGGTATTACGAGTCTTGCAGGTATAGGTGTACCGCACACGTTTTTGGCCTTACCGCAAACCAACTTACGTAAATTTCGTAAAAAGCCTTTTTTCTATGGGACTTCCATAGCGCTGGTATTTCAAGTTTGTCCTGGGAGACCAAAAAGTGAGCGGTACAGCCTCTACCAACAAGATTCCTAACACATTTTAAAGTCAGTACAAAGCTGTAGCATAAAACTCATAACTAAAGTGCTACAAAGTATACTAACACCCATAAACTACATATTAACCCCTAAACCAAGGCCCTCCCGCATTGAAAACACTATAATAAAAATTTTAACCCCTAATCTGCTGCTCCGGACATCGCTGCCACTTTAATAAACATATTAACCCCTAAACCGCCACACTCCCGCCTCGCAAACACTAGTTAAATATTATTAACCCCTAATCTGCTGCCCCCATCATCGCCGCCACTTCCATTATACTTATTAACCCCTAATCTTCTGCTCTGGACATCGACACCACCTACATTATATTTATTAACCCCTAATATGCTGCCCCCAACATCGCTGCCACCTACCTACATTTATTAACCCCTAATCTGCCGTCTCCAACGTCGTCGCCACTATTCTAAATGTATTAACCCTTTAAACCTAAGTCTCACCCTAACACCCCCTAATTTAAATATAATTTAAATAAATCCAAATAAAATTAATATCATTAACTAAATTATTCCTATTTAAAAATAAATACTTACCTATAACATAAACCCTACGCTAGCTACAATATAACTAATAGTTAGATTGTAGCTAGCTTAGGGTTTATTTTTATTTCACAGGCAAGTTTGTATTTATTTTAAATAGGTAGAATAGTTACTAAATAGTTATTAACTATTTAATAACTACCTAGCTAAAATAAATACACATTTACCTGTAAAATAAAACCTAACCTAAGTTACACTAACACCTAACCTTACACTACAATAAAATAAATTAAATACAATTAACTAAATTAAATACAATTACCTAAATTACAAAAAAACAAACAAACACTAAATTACACAAAATAAAAAACAAATTACAAGATATTTAAACTAACTACACCTAATCTAAGAGCCCTATAAAAATAAAAAGCCCCCCCCCAAAAAAAACCCTAGACTAAACTAAACTATCAATAGCCCTTATAGGGGCCTTTTGCAGGGCATTGCCCCAAAGAAATCAGCTCTTTTACCTGAAAAAAAAATACAAACAACCCCCTAACAGTAAAACCCACCACCCACACAACCAACCACCCAAATAAAACCCTAACTAAAAAAACCTAAGCTCCCCATTGCCATGAAAAGGGCATTTGGATGGGCATTGCCCTTAAAATGGCATTTAGCTCTATTGCTGCCCAAAGCCCTAACCTAAAAATAAAACCCACCCAATACACTCTTAAAAAAATCCTAAAACTAACCCCCGAAGATTCACTTACCAGGAGAAGTCTTCATCCAAGCGGCAAGATGTCCTCAATGAAGCCGGCAGAAGTCGTCCTCCAGACGGGCAAAAGTCTTCATCCAGACGGCATCTTCTATCTTCATCCTTCCGACACGGAGCGGCTCTATCTTCAAGACATCCGGCGCAGAGCATCCTCTTCAATCGACGGCTTCTTCGAAATGAATGTTTCTTTAAGTGACGTCATCCAAGATGGCGTCCCTTAGATTCCAATTGGGTGATAGAATTCTATCAGCCAATCGGAATTAAGGTAGAAAAATCCTATTGGCTGATGCAATCAGCCAATAGGATTGAGCTGGCATTCTATTGGCTGTTCCAATCAGCCAATACAATGTGAGCTCAATCCTATTGGCTGATTGGATCAGTCAATAGGATTGAAGTTCTATCCTATTGGCTGATTGCATCAGCCAATAGGATTTTTTCTACCTTAATTCCTATTGGCAGATAGAATTCTCCGGCTTCTTTGAGGACATCTTGCCTTCTTGGTTGTGTGGGTGGTGGGTTTTACTTTTGGGGGGGTTGTTTGTATTTTTTTTTCAGGTAAAAGAGCTGATTTCTTTGGGGCAATGCCCCGCAAAAGGCCCTTTTAAGTTTTTTTTTATTTGGGGGGGCTTTTTTTATTTTTATAGGGCTCTTAGATTAGGTGTAATTAGTTTAAATATCTTGTAATTTGTTTTTTATTTTCTGTAATTTAGTGTTTTTTTTGTAATTTAGCTATTTAATTGTATTTAATTTATGTAAGTTATTTAATTGTAGTGTAGTGTTAGGTGTTAGTGTAACTTAGGTTTTATTTTACAGGTAAATTTGTATTCATTTTAGCTAGGTAGTTAGTAAATAGTTAATAACTATTTAGTAACTATTGTACCTAGTTAAAATAAATACAAACTTGCCTGTAAAATAAAAATAAACCCTAAGCTAGATACAATGTAACTATTAGTTATATTGTAGCTAGCTTAGGGTTTATTTTACAGGTAAGTATTTTGTTTTAAATATGAATATTTTAGTTAATGATAGGAATTTTATTTAGATTTATTTAAATTATATTTAAGTTAGGGGGTGTTAGGGTTAGACTTAGGTTAAGGGGTTAATAAATTTAGAATAGTGGCGGTAATGTTGGGGACGGCAGATTAGGGGTTAATAAATGTAGGTAGGTTGCAGCGATGTTAGGGGCATCAGATTAGGGGTTAATCAATATAATGTAGGTGTCAGCGATGTTGGGGGCAGCAGATTAGGGGATAATAAATATAATGTAGGTGGCGGCGATGTCTGGAGCGGCAGATTAGGGGTTAATAAATATAATGCAGGTGTTGGCGATGTCGGGGGCAGCAGATTAGGGGTTCATAGGGATGTAGGTAGCGGCGGTGTCCAGAGCGGCAGATTAGGGGTTAATAATAAAATGTAGGTTGCAGCGATGTGGGGGGCGGCAGATTAGGGGTTAATAAGTGTAAGATTAGGGGTGTTTAGACTCAGGGTCCATGTTAGGGTGTTAAGTGTAAACATAATTTTAGTTTCCCCATAGGCATCAATGGGGCTGCGTTACTGAGCTTTACACTGCTTTTTGACAGGTGTTAAACTTTTTCTCAGCCGGCTCTCCTCTATGGGGAAATTGTGCACAAGCACGTACAACCAGCTCACCACTCACTTAAGCAACGCTGGTATTGGAGTGCAGTGTGGAGCGCAATTTTTCTCTACGCTCACTTCTTGCCTGTTAACGCCGGGTTGATAAAAACCCGTAATACCAGCGCTGCAGGGATGTGAGCGGTGAGAGAAAACTGCACGTTAGCACCGCACCCCTGTTAACACAAAACTCGTAAACTAGTCGATGGTGCCTATTTTCAACATATGATCAACCACTTATGAAATCAATGGTTCATCTTCCACTACTTAATTCCTTAGGATACCCTATCTGTTTATATGCACAGGTCCCTGACACTATTCACAAATTTCATTTTGGTCTTTAATATCCTCAGTGGTATGTTTACATTTTAAATGTAGCACTAGTTATATACCCCCTCAATGCTTACAGCAACATGCTTATACAGCCATATCCCTATTTATATCCTAGGATAAGGAACACTAAGCCATCTCCCATGCTATACCTTGAGGCTGCAACACAATATGCCTGAAGAGACTCTATAAAACTTTCCACACGCAGGACTTACTGATATGTTTAGTGTGATTATTTGATACTGAAAATTATTTTAGTCAAATCTGAACGTTATGGGTTACTATGTTTTCTTATAACCGTTTCTTACCCTTTTAAGGTTGTCAAGCTACAGATAATATTTAGACTCCAATATATAGGAGTCACACATTGGGGTTATGGTGCTTTGTATTTTTTGTATGTCCTTGATACCCGGCCTAGCAACGTGCTTATTTGCAACTTATGATCAACCACTTAAGAAATCCATAGTTCATCTTTTACTATTTAACTCCTTTTGATACCCTATCTGATTATATTCACAGATCACTGGCTCTATTCACAAATCTCTTATTGTTTCCTAATATCCTAGGGGATGTGTTCACACCTTAAACATAACACTAGTTATACACCCCTTTAATGCTCACAGCAACAAGCTTATACAGCCATCTCCCTATTAATATCCTAAAATATATGATAACCTTTAAACCCTACTAATATATTAAAGCTCCAGCTCAATATTTTGTATTGACACATAGCTGCCAGCGGCCAGGGCAGCATGATGTTTACCTTGCATAGTTATAAAGATTGATACTGGAGCTTGTACACAGTCTTACTCCCCAACAAAATCTAACGTAAATTCTTCCATTTTCTTCTTTGAACGTTCCAGATACGCTGTCATTATTCTGTTTAACTAGTTTTATGCTGGGGAATAACTAAAATTTTAATAAGAGATCAATTAGCCTCCTTGGTGATGGTAACATCTCCCTTTTAATATAAATGTGTAGTCCATAGTCAGTTTGGCCCTTTACATGCAGCCTACAACTCGCTTTTATTCACAAGCTCTTCCACCTTATATAGATATATTTTCATTTTTAAGCACCACTTCACCCCACATTAAGAACTAAAATGTTTTTCTTTAGCTATATTACAGGCAGAGCCCTACTTATAATTTTTACAATATCTTGATACAATACTACCTTGTTAAAGTGATATAAGTTAAATCAGTTTCCATTCCACTTTAAGTTAATATACAGACTAGACCCAAAAGTGGCCTACTAATTTCTAAGAGAGATACTACAAGTCCATTCTTCTCAATAGGCCACTTTTGGTCAGGTCCAAAAGTGGCCTATTGAGTCTCATAAGGGAAGTTTCAGTCAGAAGGGGAATTTAATATGATTATAACTATATGTAACGATAATTGAAGTACTGTCTTGCACTTATGTACCGCATGATCATTGAGCAAAATACTGTATTCCCCTCAATGAGACAGTTGTATTCTTCCACAAGCTTAAATCCGGCACTGAAAATAGTGCACAAGCAGCCACCTAATTACGCCTTTGGAAACTAACAAAGCTGTTTTGAGTTATGTTACTTTTTTTTTCATTAAAATCTACAGTATCTGCATTTATAGACAGAAGGGTTCCCAACAAGAAGCACTTATAAATACTGTAGAAATGCTTGCCAACATTCTCATAGTAATACAAAAAAAAAAAATAAGAGAAACAATAGTTTGGTAAGACACTTTTTTTATTGAAGACTGTTGTTCACAGCTGATAATAAAAATATCGGCTGATTTTTCTTCTGTAAACACTGTTATCTCCAGTGTTGTATGTAATTGACACTTTTGTTAGTTTGGGTTGCTATTATTCATAAATAATATCTAAACTAGTTATCTAGAGGGAGTTTTTGTATATTTTCTTGTATTTTTTTTTTATAAATATTTTTTTTAGGATTTTCTGTTATGTTATAGGAATTGTTTTCCTATTCTGATAGAAAGAAAATATTTTTCTCGAAGAAAATTTTCATTGGCAATATTTACATTCTCAGGTGCATACCTAAAACTTGCGGTGTATCATAAAACAACTTTGTTTTAGAGTCACATTCATAAAGTTATAAATTGTTTCTTTATAACATACATTTGCTTCATGCTGAACATGAGGTTTTGTTATGGATCAACAATTTCCTTTTCACAATTTTATATTCCATTTTACGGCTATCTAGCAATATAAAAAATGAGTATAATTTACTGGTATTTTCTTTTTATTCCTCTGACACATGAAGCTTTTGGCTTTTTTAAAAATTAATTAATAAGTAACGTATGCAGTTGCATACACAATATATTAAATTAATGATAATCTTAAAGGAAGAGAAAACTTGAAAAATCTCTATTATTTATTTGAAAGAGCACTTTTTAAACATTAACATATTTTTTGCAATAAAAAAGATGTTAAAGGGGCATTAAATGCTAAGAGCCAGATAACAAGTGGAGCCCTAATTAATGATTCTACTCGAGTGTTAACTGCACTAGAAGTATGCTTTTTGTACATGTGGGGTTGCGCAGTATTATGAGGTGAAAGTGAACTGTTCTCGCATGTGCTCTAAGTGCTAAAAACTTGTAGGAGTTCTGACTGAAAGAATTCAACTGCAGAGTCTATATCTGGGATTTGGTTTAATCTGTGCCAGGGGAGGTTCTTGATGTCATTTAGAAATGATTGAAGATTACATTTTTTGAAGGACCTGGTGATTTTAACCTTGGGAGAGGATTTAGTAGCCTTTATTTTGCACATGCAGTACACTAAAGGGCCAGTAAGCCTAAAAAATAATGTTATATAATTCTGCACAGTGGTCACTGAAACTGTTAGGGAGAACACCGGCCTCCTGGATTCGGTCAGGAGAAGTGGAGAAAATCAAATTGTGCAGGGTGTGGTTATGGCTTTAAATGTTTATGCGAGTTACAGAGGAGATTAATTATGTTAGCTGCAAAGTCTTTAACAGCGAGCAAGAACTATTATTTTTAGGATTCCGCCAATCAATATTAAAATCTCCAAAGATCAAAATTTAACTTTTTGGGTTATGAGCTATGGTTTCACTAAGGAGATGGGCTATGTCAGAAAGGGAATGCACATGGGAGCTATGTGGGCAGTAGATTTCTGCAACAATGATTGATTTACTGCACGGGATCTCAATTGTACCAGAAAGGTAATCAAAGGTGTCAGGAGAGCTAAATTTTTTTAAGGGGGTGTACTTTATGGAATTGTCAACATAAATGACAATGCTGCCTCCTCTTTTTGCTCTGTCATTTGTACGGCATGAATACCCATGTATTGCAATAGCAGAGTCAGGTAATTTTGCAGTTAGCCACGATACAGAGATAGCAATGATTTTGGGCTTGTAATGTGAACACCATGCTTGCAGTGCATCAATTTTTGGTAGTAAGCTGCAGATATTACAGTGCACAAAGGAGGGGCCTTTTTTAGCTGGAAGGCTAGGAATGGAATTTGTTGGGGCACCAGAGTTACACTCTACATCACTTGCAAGAGCAGGTAACATAAGGAATAGGAATTTGGACATCATTTTTGTTTGGCCATATAGTGAATGGGATACTTTATAATTTTGTGAGGTGGGGGTAGGAGGACTATTTTTGATATCTCTACACCAGCACTCAGCAGATAAGTTACAGCAACAGAGCAGGCCATGGTGTATGATAATTTGCTTTCCAGTTTGAGGTGTGGGTTTATGGCGGTAGTGATGTGAACACAATTGTAGTGAGAAAAGGGTTATCACAAATAACAGTATGGTCATATTTGGATTCATGTTAGTGGTATGAGGTGTGTAGATGAAAATAAAACAAAAATATTAAAAAAGAAAAAAGAAATAAAAGTATATAATATTGATGTGTGATATATAGCTATTTGTAGGGAGAGAGGGTATGTATTTTATAGGGTTAAGTGAATAGAAGGATGTGCTGATCAGTGTTTGCTCCTTTCATTTCAGGAGAATGAAAGTTGTGTGGGAGACTATCTATAAATGAGGACATTAGCTTGGGGTGGGAGGGGAACTGTCTTCCAGAAGGCTACTGTCACGCTCCGCTGTCTGCTGCCGGATACCCCGGCAATTCACTCTGTGTGCTTAGTTGCCTAGCAAAATCTCGCTCATTCTGAGCCTTCCCACTCGGCTGACGTCAGGCTGGCTTCTTATTCCGGTGACTCAATCCTCTGGTGCCCGTTTGTTGTTAACCTCCTGTGGCTGTCGTGAGTACTCTGAACTTTCGAATGTTGTCTTTTGTTTCTGAACCTTTGCCTGAAAGACCACGCTGTTGCTTAACCCTCAAACTGCCTGATTACAAGTTGCCAAACTCTGCACTATTGACCACGCTGTTGCTTAACCCTCAAACTGCCTGACTACAAGTTGCCAAACTCTGCATTACTGACCACCCTATTGCTTAACCCTCAAACTGCCTGATTACAAGTTGCCAAACTCTGCATTACTGACCACACTATTGCTTAACCCTCAAACTGCCTGACTACAAGTTGCCAAACTCTGCATTACTGACCACACTATTGCTTAACCCTCAAACTGCCTGTTTACAAGTTGCCAAACTCTGCATTATTGACCACGCTGTTGCTTAACCCTCAAACTGCCTTACTACAAGTTGCCAAACTCTGCATTACTGACCACGCTATTGCTTAACCCTCAAACTGCTTGATTACAAGTTGCCAAACTCTGCATTATTGACCACGCTGTTGCTTAACCCTCAAACTGCCTGTTTACAAGTTGCCATACTCTGCATTATTGACTACATTATTGTTTAACCCTCTATCTGCCTGATTTCAAGTTGTCTTATTCTGCACATCTGGTCCTGTTGTGGTCAATTCCTGAACTGCCTGATTACAGTTTCCAATTTTGACTTTGATCCTTCTGCTATCAAGATAGATTTCCATTACTCAATCCAGAGGCCCCAGATCAACACTGCTCAATATCATGAGTACCTTGTCTTATAGAAGTTGTCGTGGGGCCACGTCCTGGATTAAACTCTGTGTGTTTTTTTAAGTTCGCCCTAGCACTTGGGTCTTCTTCTGGACATAACCTAACCTGACAGCTACCTGTTTGAGGGCAGTGGAACAGCTGAGTGAAGGTCTGTGTATTGCTTGCAAGTCTGGGGCAGGATATATTTTAAATCAGGCTGAGGGCGAGAGATATATTAGGGTCAGATGGGCCTGCAAAAAAAGTTATGGAATGGGGAGGGTGCATTTATGGACATTTGAGCTAAGGGTCATTAAAGCCAAAACAAAAGGGAAAGATAAACAATTACAGAGATAAGACAGAGGTATGCATGTAGGGAAATAAAACCATTAAACAAATGAAAAGAAAGATATATGGGCCTGAGCTGGTGACACTAACATAATGGGCAGACATAGGTTTCCCATAAGTGGTCATGCCATTGCTGCATAGGTGATCCATAAAGCCTTACAAGGACAAAATCAAACAATGTCTACTTTACATAAAACTGTAATACATTTTAACATTCTCTATTTTAGATTTAACATAGGAAAACAAATAAGAATGTTCCCTTTTTGCAAGTTTTTTGGCTTGTTGGGTTGCTCTTGTATTATGAGTTGTAAGTAAAAGGTTTGCATACTCAAGCTAACCCAATGAGCACAGTTAGCTTACTTCTAGCACAATTAGATTATCGTGAGTGCTATAACCTATTCCCCCATAGAAGTCAAAGGAGAAAAAAAAGTGTAAAAAAAAAATAAACACACTACTAGCACTCTAACCTGATCGCATATTCTCATATGCACAAACCCTATCACATATTCTCATATGCGCTAGCCCGATCGTATATTCTCATATGCACAAACACTATCACATATTCCCATATGTGCTAGCCCATTCACATATTCACATATGCACTAACCCGACATGAAAATATGAATACTTCCCATTCTGATGTTCTTCACATAGCAGAATATGTTATATTTATTTATAAATACATATTTCTACATATATGTAATGGTATTAAGTACAATATATAGCTATGCCTATTTACATGATTATATATAGGTATAGATATTTACATATATATATATATATATATACAAGAATATCTCTTTAAAAATACATATAGAATATTCTGCTATGTGAAGAACATTAGAATGTGAAATATTTACAGTAAATACATAATTAAAACCTTTATTAAATATGAATATTGCATAAAAATGTTTTTTCATGTTTTTCTCTACTTAACTGCAAAGTGCTACATTGCACTTCTATATATGTGTATATATGTGTACATATGTATGTATGTGTTTATGTGTACATATGTATGTAAATACATATACACATATAAATACATAAATACATCTCTATACATATATAGACATTTATAAAGACAATTATATATACATACATATTTATCTTTAGACATGTAGACCTCATATCTTTGAGCACGTATAACTCATTATGAGTGTAAGTCTACTTTGTAGTGTATTTTTGATGTGTTTTGTGACACTTTTATGTTTCGCGAACAGCTAATTACAGCTCTAAAGTCACGGTAATCATTCTGGCAAAAATCACGATTTTGCTCACGTTATCGCATTTGCACTCAACTCATAATAGGAGCAAAATGTAACCTGTGCGCAAACAATCGTGAAAACACGAGCGCAAACATTTATGTTCCACTTATAATCTAGCCCTAAATATTTTCCCACTGTGTACTGTGCAATCATTTAATTGTTAAGTTTGCATTTTTTTTTACTTATTTAATATTTCCAGGCATCAATTTTGCATTTTTTTCAAGACTTTATTATGATTTTAAAAACAAAATGCAATATATTATGAACAATGATCATAAAAAAGAGTATGCGATTGCTAGAAAGGATTAAGAAAGAGCATTATTGATTTGACTTAAGGTAAATTTTTACTTTTTAAATATGTTTTGTATGCAGTTTGTGGGTTATATATGTGTTAGGAGAGATTATGTGATTTAAGAGATTTCTTATAAGGATTAGTTTTATTGTGGCTGAAGGATTATGTAGCAGGGTAATTATAGTGGAAAGATTGTATAGAAGACTGTAATTGCAATGAAGGGAATTGAGCATTGGTTATTTTGACGAGGACATTGTGGGCTAGATTACGAGTAGAGCGGTAACTTTAATCAAATTAAAGTGAATTTTTCTTCAGTACAATTTAACTTGCATTTTACTATAGGTTAGTATATATTACTTTTGTGTCAGTCAAATATATGTAACTAGTACTAAAACCTGTGTACACTGGCCATTTTTGCAGTACAGGAGTCCCACCCCTTGCTCTCTCTCCCCCCTTCATTTTTCTCTCTCTCCCCCCTCTCTTTTGCTCTCTTTCTCCCCCCTATTTTGCTCTCTCACCCCCCTCTCTTTTGCTCTCTCACTAATCTCTCTTTTGCTCTATCTCCCCCTCTTTCTTGCTCTCTCTCTCCCCCCTCTTTTTGCTCTTTCTCTCTCCCCTCTCTTTTGCTCTTTCTCCCCCTCTCTTTTGCTCTCTCTCCCCCTCTCTTTTGCTCTCTCCCCTTTTGCTCTCTTTCCACCTCTATTTTGTTCTCTCCCCCATCTCTTTTTCTCTCTATCCCCCCTCTCTTTTGCTCTCCCCCCTCTTTTGCTCTCTCTCTCTCTCTCTCTCTCTCTCTCTCTCTCTCTCTCTCTCTCTCTCCCCCCTCTATTTTTCTCTCTCTCCCCTCACTTTTGCTATCTCTCCCCCCTCTTTTTTGCCCTCTCTCTCCCCCCTCTTTTTTGCTCTCTCTCCTCCCTCTTTTTTGCTCTCTGTCTTTCTCCCCTCTCTTTTGGCTCCCCCCCCCCCTTTTTTGTGCTCTCTCCCCCCTCTCTATTGTTCTCTATTTCCCCTCTTTGGCTCTTTCCCTCTCTCTTTTGTTCTCTCTCCCCCCTCTTTGGCTCTCTCCCCCCTTTCTTTTTCTCTCTCCCCCCCCCCCTCTTTTGCTCTCTCTCCCCTTTCTTTTGCACTCTCTCCTCCCTCTCTTTTGTTCTCTCCCCCCCTCTTTGGCTCTCTCCCCCCTTTCTTTTGCTCTCTCTCTCCTCTCTTTTTCTCTCACTCCCCCCTCTTTTGCTCTCTCTCCCCCCTCTTTGGCTCTTTCTCCCCCCTCTTTGGCTCTCTCCACCCTTTTGGCTCTCTCCCATCTCTCTTTTGCTCTCTCCCCCCTCTCTTTTGCTCTCTCTCCCCCCTCTCTTTTGAACTTTCACCCCACTTTCTTTTGCTCTCTCCCCCCCATTACTTTTGCTCTCTCTCCCCCTTTATTTTGTTCTTGCCCCCTCTCTTGCTATCTCTTCCCCTCTCTGGCTCTCTCTTTCAAACCCTTTGCTCTCTCTCTCACAGCCCATCTGGCCATGCCCTCATCATGGCTCCCCGCCTGGCCATGCCCCTCACCACACCCAGCCACACCCCCATGGCAACGCTCCCGCTGGCCACACACCCCTGACACGCCGCTTTAGCCTTGCTCTGTTCTCTCTGCTGTCAGGATCCAAATGGCCAGGTATGTTTGTCCTCATGCAGCCTCTACTGCGCATGACTGCATCTGAAAAACATACTTGGCCGTTTATTATATAGGATGTTCATTTTGAGCAAACTTCACCTGCATACAGCTGCTGAGAAAATTCAATGAGAATAGCTTGTTTAAAATACTACAGCATTTCACATGACTTGTGAGAGAGCTTCAGACATACCCTGGTAACTCCACTGTTCAGCCCAGGGAACACCTTATCCCTCCCACTTTCTGAAGCTATGTTTTATTTTACAATAGCAAAAATACCAATTGCCCCCAAGATACACATTAATATACAAAGTTTGATCATAATTTGTTAAAGCACTGCTGGGTCTAAATCAAAATCTAAATGTATTAAAATATGAAATAGAAAGTGCAAAGCTTGAATGTAATAATTCGGAAAGTACCTAATCTGAAGTGTAAAGTAATATAAAATACAATGCACAAAGTGTAACAAAACGTTCATATCATGCAGTGCTATATTGCACTGGGCTTGTCTCTATTTTCAGAAATGAGAGAGATATTGAAGTGCTGGAGAGTTCCACCATTTTTCTTTGAGCATTCAGTGACTTTAGCCCCTGTGAAGTCTGCACTACATTTCTACAATTTGTCTCTAAGTTGAAGAATCTTTATCATCAGGCTCTCTCTCTCTCTCTCTCTCTGTATGGCATGAGCATCAGGAATGCTGTATTGTGAAGGAGAGTGTCATCTATATGAGAAGTATATATATATATATATATATATATATATATATATATATATATATATATATATATATAAGGTTGGTCTGAGGAAGGGGAGACTGTCTCCAAAACATTGCCTTCAATAAAGGATTGTTACCCAACCTATGTCCTTTTCAGGGCAATTTTTAGAGTAGTCTTTTTTAGGGTTGGGAGTTAATTGTAGATTGGTGGTGTTGTTTTTTTTTTTATTATTGAAAAAGATATAAATCACTTAAGAGCAATGCCCTAAAAAAAAAGGTAATTTTATGGGCTAATGCTGTAGTTTAGTGTTAGTATAGGTTTTTTATTTTTGAGTGTTTTTTTAAGTGGGGTTTTAGAATTTTCTTTAACATTAGGCTATTTTATTTTTTAGCTAAGGTTAGGTTTTTTTTATTTTTAAAGGTAAGGTTATTTTTTTTTATTTTTAAAGGTACTGTTAGTTTTTTTTGTTTGTTTTTTCACAGGAAAGGTAAGATTTTTTTTAAAAGGGGGGAACTTAGGTGTTAGGTTAGGGTAGTTAGGAGATTTAGGTGTTAGTGGGTATTTTGCGGTTGGAGTTGTGGTGGTTTAGGGGTTAATAGTGTAGAGGGGAATTTGCAGTGGGCTATGCAATAGTTTTGGGGTTAATAGTGTAGTGGGATCTTTGGAGTGGGCTATGCAGCAGGTTAGGGGTTAATAGTGTAATGGGGACTTTGCAGTGGGCTATGTGACACGTAAAGAGCAGAAGTCAAACAGAGTTAGCGTGCAAGCAGGAGCAGTAATTACCGCTCCACTTCTAATCTAGCCCAAAATGTCTTTAGTATTTGTATAATGTTTTATTTTAAAAATGCTCTCACTTTAAAGGGATTTTTTTTATTATAAATAAGTTATATCAGGGAAATTAAATAAATAATTATATATGTTTTTATATAGACAAATTTTAGGATGTCTATATAAAAACATATATAGACATCCTAAAAAAAGGTATTTAATTAAACATTTTCATGATTTATATAGAATATATAACTTTTTAAAGTTTAACCAATTCAATAAAATCATATTTAATTAATTAGTACTATTGTTATGTACCTGCGTAACCTTGGTGTGACATAATGAATTTCTGTTTAACCAAAGGGTGCAAATGATAAACATCACTTATTACTTTCATTTGGACATCATTTCTGCTCTTCTATTGTAGAGGGTTTAGACTACTAGCTAATTCAAGAAATCATTTTTTTTTTGGTTTAAACAGAAGCATGCTTGATATTTTTTTGCAATACATATTCTAAAATACTACTGATCTCTTGCTGAAAGTGCTGATGATCCAATCAGAAGCACTAGTCACACAAATCAGCTGGCTCAGAAGCAGATTACGCTCTGGACTAGCGGTTTTATACAGGAGGTTTCTTCCACTATGTGCTTAACCCCTTTGCTTTATTAAAACATATAGCATCAAAGGGTCGATATTTTTGCAGTTACATTCTCAAACAATTTTTGGCTAAAATTTCACTGAAAAATATGCCCACCTCCCAAAATCACTTCCATATATTATCACATTGTGCAGTACCATTTAGATTTCTTAATTTTCTTGGATTTTCAACATGTTTAAGTTTTCTATAAATATATTTATTATGTGTTCACTTGCTTATATGTATAAGCTGAACACAAAATTTACATTGTATTTCTATCATTCATGCAGTTTCTCAAGAGCTGTATGAAGAGGTCCTTCATGAGGGTCATTCTTGCAACTCCTGGAGGAAGATGGGGGACCCACTTTTGAAATTGCTCAACTTTAACTCCTTATATGGTCTATGGACTGTGTTATGTCATATTTTAGTACAAACACTTGTTCCCATGGAGTGTTTTTGTTTGTTTACTCAGGCTTTCTGGGATGAGTGGCTGATCCTGCAAAGAAAATTGACATATGTTTTGTCAATGCGATAGTCCTGTGCAACTTTAGCCTGATGTTTATTGAATAATTATCTATTTAAAAGTTTGAGATTTGACATAAAGTGGTGGTGGTGGTACCATGTAAATGAATTGTGATTCAAAATATGCTATGGACAAATTTAAGGTGTTATTTATTGGTGGTGTTCATATGTTGCCTCAATGTTGAAACCCCTCTGAATCTTGACTACATTCACTGTGTAATATATGTATTACTATAATTACAGGGAGTGCAGAATTATTAGGCAAATGAGTATTTTGACCACATCATCCTCTTTATGCATGTTGTCTTACTCCAAGCTGTATAGGCTCGAAAGCCTACTACCAATTAAGCATATTAGGTGATGTGCATCTCTGTAATGAGAAGGGGTGTGGTCTAATGACATCAACACCCTATATCAGGTGTGCATAATTATTAGGCAACTTCCTTTCCTTTGGCAAAATGGGTCAAAAGAAGGACTTGACAGGCTCAGAAAAGTAAAAAATAGTGAGATATCTTGCAGAGGGATGCAGCACTCTTAAAATTGCAAAGCTTCTGAAGCGTGATCATCGAACAATCAAGCGTTTCATTCAAAATAGTCAACAGGGTCGCAAGAAGCGTGTGGAAAAACCAAGGCGCAAAATAACTGCCCATGAACTGAGAAAAGTCAAGCGTGCAGCTGCCAAGATGCCACTTGCCACCAGTTTGGCCATATTTCAGAGCTGCAACATCACTGGAGTGCCCAAAAGCACAAGGTGTGCAATACTCAGAGACATGGCCAAGATAAGAAAGGCTGAAAGACGACCACCACTGAACAAGACACACAAGCTGAAACGTCAAGACTGGGCCAAGAAATATCTCAAGACTGATTTTTCTAAGGTTTTATGGACTGATGAAATGAGAGTGAGTCTTGATGGGCCAGATGGATGGGCCCGTGGCTGGATTGGTAAAGGGCAGAGAGCTCCAGTCCGACTCAGACGCCAGCAAGGTGGAGGTGGAGTACTGGTTTGGGCTGGTATCATCAAAGATGAGCTTGTGGGGCCTTTTCGGGTTGAGGATGGAGTCAAGCTCAACTCCCAGTCCTACTGCCAGTTTCTGGAAGACACCTTCTTCAAGCAGTGGTACAGGAAGAAGTCTGCATCCTTCAAGAAAAACATGATTTTCATGCAGGACAATGCTCCATCACACGCGTCCAAGTACTCCACAGCGTGGCTGGCAAGAAAGGGTATAAAAGAAGAAAATCTAATGACATGGCCTCCTTGTTCACCTGATCTGAACCCCATTGAGAACCTGTGGTCCATCATCAAATGTGAGATTTACAAGGAGGGAAAACAGTACACCTCTCTGAACAGTGTCTGGGAGGCTGTGGTTGCTGCTGCATGCAATGTTGATGGTGAACAGATCAAAACACTGACAGAATCCATGGATGGCAGGCTTTTGAGTGTCCTTGCAAAGAAAGGTGGCTATATTGGTCACTGATTTGTTTTTGTTTTGTTTTTGAATGTCAGAAATGTATATTTGTGAATGTTGAGATGTTATATTGGTTTCACTGGTAAAAATAAATAATTGAAATGGGTATATATTTGTTTTTTGTTAAGTTGCATAATAATTATGCACAGTAATAGTCACCTGCACACACAGATATCCCCCTAAAATAGCTATAACTAAAAACAAACTAAAAACTACTTCCAAAACTATTCAGCTTTGATATTAATGAGTTTTTTGGGTTCATTGAGAACATTGTTGTTGTTCAATAATAAAATTAATCCTCAAAAATACAACTTGCCTAATAATTCTGCACTCCCTGTATATAGAAGGTGGTGGTGCACACATATTTTATTTTTATTATTATTTTTTTAGTGAGTAACTTTTTTATTATTTTTTTTATTTTATTTATATAAAAAAGGCAGACTCTTGCCCTCTCAGCACAATTGCAATTAACCTGGCATCATTATTATTAAGGAGACATTGTACTTTAGAATTTCAGGTGTTTCATGCAATATGGATTTGTTTGAAAATTACATTACTATGATGGAAGAACAGTGTTCCATTTAATTACGTTAAACTTGTTTATTCATTGAGCAAGTTTCTCGTATGGGGCAATAACACTTGGATACCAAGGTATAATCTGTGCATACATATGCACTTGCTAAATTTCTTTACATAATAATTACGTACTATATTGTCATTATCATGGGTGCACTTCAATGTAAAATAGAAGCATTTTTGCAATATTCTTCCATTAGCAAATAATCTTCTAGTAAAAGTTATTACAGTTTTTCTGTGGCATACACACATATTTTTTTAATGGACAGTCTAGTCCAAAACAAACTTTCATTATTCAGATAGGACATGGAATTTTAAACAATTTTCAAATTTACTCCTATCAACAATTTTGCTTTGTTCTCTTGGTTTTCTTAGTGGAAAGCTAAATCTAGGAGGGTCATATGCTAATTTATAAGCCCTTGAAGGCCGCCTCTTAGTTCAGGGCATTTTGCCAGTTTTTCATCACTAGAGGGTGTTAGTTCATGTTCATGTGATAACACTGTGCTCATGCACGTGGAGTTCCTAGGAGACAGGACTGATTGGCTAAAATGTCAAAAGAACTGAAATAAGTGGCAGTTTGCAGAGGCTTAGATACAAGGTAATCACAGAGGTAACAAGTGCATTATTATAACTGTGTTGGTTATGCAAAACTAGGGAATGGGTAATAAAGGGATTATCTATCTTTTAAAACAATAAATATTCTGGTGTAGACTGCCCCTTTAAAATTCTTTACTTATGTTACAAATACATTTTAATAGAAAAGAAATATACTCCTTGAAAACCATGGCACTCCAGATGTTTCAGAATATTTCCAATGATGCTTACTCACTCAGTCGGAAATGTAGCTCCTAAACATCTGGAGTGCCTTAGAGGGAACATGGCTCCTCACACTTTTCCATCTTTAAAAGGCCTTCTTTGTTTAATAAATGTTTCAAACATGTTAAGATTTCCGGCTGAGTTAAGAGGGCTTCCTCTTAATAAGTGTTCAATTAAACAAATTAAAAATTCTCCCATATATGTCTGTTAATAAAAATTGTAATCCTAATTGAATTATTTAATCTTTACAGATTTTTAACCCTTTCACTACCAGGACTTTCAGAGAAGAACTTGTCCACATTTTTAGCATTTGCTAACACTCAATTTAAACAGAAAAATAGCCTTGTTTTTCTCTTTTTTTTATTTACCTGTCAAAACTATATATATATATTTATGCAGACAACTTAAGGTATTGTTCTAGGCCCATTTTAGTATATTTCATGCCATCATTTCACCGCCATATGTGATCATATAAAAAAAATTCTATTTTTTTCACAAACTTTGGGTTTCTCACTGAAATTATTTACATACCACTTGTGCAATTATGACACAAATAGTTGTAAAAGCTCCTCTGGGGTCCGCTTTATTTAGAAATAGCAGACATGCATGGCTTCGCCATTGCCTTTTGTTGATTAGAAGGCAGCTAAATGCAGCTGCACACATCACCTCTGAAATTCCTGGCAATGAAGGAGTTAATCAGCTAGCTTGTAAGGTTAGCTTTAGTGTAGAGATTAACCTCCCACCACACACCTCCCTCCCAAACAGCTCTCTTCCCTCCTCAATCCCCACTGGTCCCCCCCATTTTAAGTACTGGCAGACAGTCTGCCAATATGAAAATTTAAGGAATTTTTTTTTAAATAAATGTATTTATTTTAATTACATTCCCCCCATATTTTCTGCAGTGTAGGAACCCCCCTTACCCTCCAACCTCCCTGATCCCTCCCAAACAACTCTCTAACCCTCCCACCTCTAACTAGTGCTTGCCATTTTAGGGATTGGCAGCTGTCTGTCACTACCTATAAAACATTATTATGTATATTTTTTAACTTTCTGTAGTGTAGCAGTCCCCCACCTCCCCCCTTCCAGTGATTGTTAATTAGGGATCCAATACTCCACCCCACATTTTTCTGTAGTGTAGCTCCCCATCCCTCCCTCTCACTTTATTATTATTATTTTTTTTAATGTAGGGCCATCCCACTTCCTCCCAAACCTTTCTCCCTCTGTTGCTGGACCACCCACCCACCTCCCAGATTTCCTCCCAGCACCAGCATTAACAGAGGATTGTTACACTGTATGTGTCAATGTCTGTAAGAGTCTGGCATCTGGATTTATATGGAAGCGGCTCACCGATCGTGATCCAGTTCCATATGCGGGTAGAAGCCTGGAGCTCAGGAAATTCATAACTTAACCCCTTAATGACCGGACCATTTTTCAATTTTCTTACCCTTAATGACAATGGCTATTTTTACATTTCTGCAGTGTTTGTGTTTAGATGTAATTTTCCTCTTACTCATTTACTGTACCCATACATATTATATACCGTTTTTCTCGCCATTAAATGGACTTTCTAAAGATACCATTATTTTCATCATATCTTATAATTTACTATAAAAAATGTAAAATATGAGGAAAAAATTGAAAAAAAACACACTTTTTCTAACTTTGACCCCCAAAATCTGTTACACATCTACAACCACCAAAAAAAAAAACATTCTAAATAGTTTCTAAATTTTGTCCTGAGTTTAGAAATATCCAATGTTTACATGTTCTTTGCTTTTTTTGCAAGTTATAGGGCCATAAATACAAGTAGCGCTTTGCTATTTCCAAACCACTTTTTTCCAGAATTAGCGCTAGTTACATTGGAACACTGATATCTTTCAGGAATACCTGAATATCCCTTGACATGTATATATTTATATTTAGAAGACATCCCAAAGTATTGATCTAGGCCCATTTTGGTATATTTCATGCCACCATTTCACCGCCAAATACGATCAAATAAAAAAAAAAACTTAAATTTTTCACAATTTTAGGTTTCTCACTGAAATTATTTACAAACAGCTTGTGCAATTATGGCACAAATGGTTGTAAATGCTTCTCTGGGATCCCCTTTGTTCAGAAATAGCAGACATATATGGCTTTGGCATTGCTTTTTGGTAATAATAAGGCTGTTTAATACTGCTGCGCACCACACTTGTAATATGCCCAGCAGTTAAGGGGTTAATTAGGTAGCTTGTAGGGTTAATTTTTAGCTTTAGCGTAGAGATCAGCCTCCCACCTGACACATCCCACCCCCTGATCCCCCCCTGACCCCCCTCAAACAGCTCTCTTCCCTCCCCCACCTCACAATTGTCACCGCCATCTTAAGTACTGGCAGAAAGTCTGCCAGTACTGAAATAAAAATAATTTATTATTATTTTTTTAATTTTTTCATACAGTCTGCAGTGATGGATCCCCCCTTACCCCACAACCTCCCTGATCCCCCCCAATACATCTCTCTAAACCTCCCCCTCTAACTATTTGCCGCCATCTTGGGTACTGGCAGCTGTCTGCCAGTACCCAATTTGCCCCCCAAAATAGTTTTTTTTCCCTTTTTTAAATGTAATACTTGTTTTCTGTAGTATAGCTGGCCCCCCTAAACGATCTACATCCCTCCCCCTCCCAGATCCCTTACTAAAGAGCTAAGATCCCCCTGCTTCCACATTGGTCTTTTTTTTTTTATTTCATTTTCGGCATAATTTGCGCACACCCGCCCCCCCGGACGCAAACGCCGCTCCGGTAATAACAGAAAAAGAAGTAAGATCGCTTTGGGAAATAAACTGAGGCTAATACATATAAAGGCTGCTCCCACCAACCAACGAAATTGTTAGTATCAGTGGCCGATTCAGAAAGGGCCACAGAGTGGCCCTTTCTGCATCGGTATGTAAAATAGGGAATTGCAGTGATGCCTCAATATTGAGGCATCACTACAATCCCTTGGAAGCAGCTGGAAGCAATCGTGATCGCTTCCAGCACTTCAGACAACAGAGGACGTACCAGGTACGTCAATTGTCACTAAGGGTGTTTTTTCCTATGACGTACCTGGTACGTCCTCTGTCATTAAGGGGTTAAAGGGACACTAAACCCAAAATTTGTCTTTCATGATTCAGGTAGAGAATACAATATTAAGCAACATTCTAATTTACTTAAGTTATCTAATTTGCTTCATTCTTTAGATATCCTTTGTTGAAGAAATAGAAATGCACATTGGTGAGTCAATCACACGAGGCATCTATGTGCAGCCACCAATCAGCAGCTACTGAGACTATCTAGATATGCATTTCAACAAAGAATATCAAGAGAATGAAGCAAATTAGATAAAAGAAGTTAATTAGAAAGTTGCTTAAAATTGCATGCTTATATATATATATATATATATATATATATATATATAAATTCAAAGATCAAATAAGCACTCGCTGGACTTCAGTCATCAGTGACAACACGCTTTATTCTGTGACGTTTCGGGACAACACACAGTCCCTTCCTCTGACGTCAGAGGAAGGGACTGTGTGTTGTCCCGAAACGTCAAAGAATAAAGCGTGTTGTCACTGATGACTGAAGTCCAGCGAGTGCTTATTTGATCTTTGAAATTATCCATTATATAAATAGCACCCTGGCAGTTGTACATAGATGGTTAGAGTGCACACACCAACCAACAACATATATATATATATATATATATATATATATATATATATATATATACAATTAGCATGTGTTCCAGCACTCCAGCTTCAACTAATAATGAAGCACCTGGGTGCAATCCTCAATGGATAAGAGCTAGGAAAGTCATAAGGATAGGTCGACATTTCGGCTTACATAGAAGCCTTCATCAAGACAGATGAACAACTGTTAAACGAAGAAGAAAAAATAACAGATTTAAAAACACAAAACACAGCATCAATACCGAATCCCACCACCAAATTGTTTGCAGGCAGAAAAATAAACCCACAAATAGTGAAAATAAACATAGAAAAAATATAAATAAAAATAAAAATAAAGCAAGCCCATACACATAGCGCTAGGAGATACAACAATACAGTCCCTCCAATACTCTCAATCTGCTCAGCCACGGGCCCTACACTGGTGGGATATATATTATAATCTTAGCAAGCAAACAAAGCGTATGTAACCCAATTGTAGGTGAAACACCATACGGGTACACAGTTTATGTGTTATGCAAAGTTCGGTATACGCTGGCCTGCCAGATACATAAAAGACCCTTCAAAAGAGACTAGCAAGTCCCCATACCTCATTAGAAACCGCCTCAGGCTCTGAGACCATATACAGTGGTTCTAATGTTTCAAAGCAGATAGGTGCACAATACATAGTTAAAAAAAACATTTTTATACGCTGATGCATACACCCCTAAAAGTGGTAAGCCAACCAGGCACCACCCCTTAAGGAGACAAATCCCCATTATAAGTCAGTTAAAACAAGTGCCCTGCTACCCGATCCATAAAGCTGAACCGAGTTCTAGAGAGCCTTAGCCCGATAGTATCACACTATACGTACTTAGACGCAAGGAACAGACCATAGCACACATAATGATTGTATCCACAAGTGTCAAAGGCTAACATTATAGTAACCTGCCTATACAACATTTAGACCAGGGTTATACATTTAGCAACGAAAAGGCACTATATCACTATTCCTGATGCTCATTTATCTTGCATCTGACAACCTGACATTGCGTGCAGTAGTCACGCTGGACCCTACCTTCAAAGAAAACCACAACCACGTATACAAGAATGTGCACATCTTAGTACTGCACTCGTAACACTTTCAAAAGACTCAACTATGTCTACAGTCATGTGCACACCTTAGTATTGATTGCACTAGTACCACCTAAGTATATACGCATGTACCTTACCAGCATTTGACAGTAGTTACAACATTGCAAATCCATACTGCCGTTAATACGTGCCCTACGTGGTATAAGCTCAATAGATAGTCTAACTTTCCAGTCCACAAAAATAGATTAAACTCAGGCAATATGTAAGCAGACCGCACAATAGCAAGATTATTGTCCCATGTCAGCTGCATGTCTTATGAGTTACACACCCACCGTTAACAACATGTGGCGCCCACAGCCCTAGCAAAAACATAAACAACCCCCATGTTTTGGGCCACAATATTAAGAAGCAGACAAATTATATTACCTCACAACGGCGACTAGCAGCCGCACACAACACCACCGGCAAAACAGAATGCCATTAACAGAAACCGGAAACTATTTAAGCCCTGATCATCAGGCTCTCATTGGTTGTCAATAGGGGTGTGTCAAAAGCACACCTGTAGCAGCTGTATCAACTACAGAGAAGTGCAGACAGTGCTGGATACTCTAATTAACTCAATTATAACCATGTTCAGCTGCTACCACAACAGCAGACACTATGGATGCTTGGAATTGGCAAGTGCCACAGATGTATATAACATAGTAGATAAAGAATGGAAGCCATAATAAACCAGAGGTAACTGCATTCAGCTACTGTGTAAATCAGAGTATACAACAAAATAAGGATGGGATCGCATATTCTCATTATAATGCAGAGCAAATTAACGTTCCTCAAATGACCATAAATGCCTAGTCAAAGACATGACTAACAGTGTACAGATGTGAAAACCCAGAAATTAAAGTTCCTCAAACGATCATAAATACATACACTATGGATGCTTATAATTGGCAAGTGCCACAGATGTATAAAACATAGTAGATAAAGAATAGAAGCCATAATAAACCAGAGCTAACTGCATTCAGCTACTGTATAAACCAGAGTATACAACAAAATAAGGATGAGATCGCATATTCTCATTATAATGCATAGCAAATTAACGTTCCTCAAATGACCATAAATACATAGTCAAAGACATGAGTACCAGTGTACAGATGTGAAAACCCAGAAATTAACGTTCCTCAAACGACCATAAATACATAGTCAAAGACATGACTACCAGTATACAGATGTGGAAACACAGAACCAATATATGGGGTCCATCAGCCATTAGACAAACCTCAAGTGGATGTCCCACTAGGAGGGGGGAGTATGTAGAACCAACACTAGAGGATATATAATAGTAGAACAAACCATATGACAGCACACACCAAGGTAGCACCCCAAAGTGTCAACAAACTGGGAGTGCTCAAACCACTACGCATCATTTAGTTTTGAAATGGGTAACCCATCCAGTGTAACATCCCAGCAGAGAGGGGGACAAGGGAGAAAAAATCATATAACAAGATATTGGAAGAAGTAGTGACTACTATTCATAGACAATGTCAAGAACAATATATCATTAAATGCATAATCAACTTAATAGAACACGGAATAATCTAACTGCATATTAAGTCCATGTGGGCTGAGTGTGTTCAGCCGATAGATCCACCGGCTTTCACAGCATAATAGTTCCTTATGCCTGTTGCCACCCCTTCTGGGGGGGATCACCATGTCAATGAGTATTGCTTTCAAGGATGACACAGAATGATTGTGTTCAAGAAAGTGGCGTGCCACAGGCTGGTCCGCACTGCCATCCTTCAGTGCTGCCCTGATGGCACTTTTATGATTGGCAAGCCTCTCCCTGAAGGTAGTGGTGGTCTTACCAACATAATAACGGCCACAAGTGCAAGTCAAAAAATATACCACAAACTGAGAAGTACAAGTTAGGCGATGCCTGATCAGGTAGGTCTTATTCGTATGTGGATGGTGGAACTTAGAACCAGTTAGCAGCCAGTTACATGTGACGCAATTACCACACTTAAAACATCCTGGCCTGGCATTAGCCAGCCAGGTTTGGGGTTTCTTCCACGGATCTCTTTTCATCAGCATGAATCGAAGATTCTGGTTGCTCCTATGCACCACTCTTGGTGGTGATGATCCAGCAAAAGGCAAAGAGTGGTCGTCCCTTATTAGGTGCCAGTTCTGGCGAACAATATCACCAATTTTATTTGATACTGGGCTGTATGAGGTCACAAAATGTAATTTATTATCATTTTCACCCATCTTTGGTTTCCTTTCAATCAATGAAGATTGGTTCAAATGAGACACTTCCTTGAGAATCTGCTCCACTAGTCCCGGGCTATACCCTCTCTCAATGAATTTCATCTTCATATCCTGTAGCTGCTTAGCTTGATTCATGAGATCGGAGTTATTTTGTATAATTCTCAACAGTTGTGATTTGATGATGCCCATTTTTAATTGTCTGGGGTGGAAGCTGTTACTTTGTAAGAGGGTGTTCCGGTCTGTCGGTTTAGAATACAAGGTAGTATTTAATCTACATCCATTCTCTGTTATTGTTTTGAAGATGCACACTTCTTGGACCTGTGCATCTTCAAAACAATAACAGAGAATGGATATAGATTGAATACTACCTTGTATTCTAAACCGACAGACCGGAACACCCTCTTACAAAGTAACAGCTTCCACCCAAGACAATTAAAAACGGGCATCATCAAATCACAACTGTTGAGAGTTATACGAAATAACTCTGATCTCATGAATCAGGCTAAGCAGCTACAGGATATGAAGATGAAATTCATAGAGAGAGGGTATAGCCCGGGAATAGTGGAGCAGGTTCTCAAGGAAGTGTCTCATTTGAACCAATCTTCAATGATTGAAAGGAAACCAAAGACGGGTGAAAATGATAATAAATTAAATTTTGTGGCCTCATACAGCCCAGTATCAAATAAAATTGGTGATATTGTTCACCAGAACTGGCACCTAATAAGGGACGACCACTCTTTGCCTTTTGCTGGATCATCACCACCAAGAGTGGTGCATAGGAGCTACCAGAATCTTCGATCCATGCTGATGAAAATGGATCCGTGGAAGAAACCCCAAACCTGGCTGGCTAATGCCAAGCCAGGATGTTTCAAGTGTGGTAATTGCGTCACATGTAACTGGCTGCTAACTGGTTCTAAGTTCCACCATCCCCATACGAATAAGACCTACCTGATCAGGCATCGCCTAACTTGTACTTCTCAGTTTGTGGTATACTTTTTGACTTGCCCTTGTGGCCGTTATTATGTTGGTAAGACCACCACTACCTTCAGGGAGAGGCTTGCCAATCATAAAAGTGCCATCAGGGCAGCACTGAAGGATGGCAGTGCGGACCAGCCTGTGGCACACCACTTTCTTGAACACAATCATTCTGTGTCATCCTTGAAAGCAATGCTCATTGACATGGTGATCCCCCCAGAAGGGGTGGCAACAGGCATAAGGAACTATTATGCTGTGAAAGCCGGTGGATCTATCGGCTGAACACACTCAGCCCACATGGACTTAATATGCAGTTAGATTATTCCGTGTTCTATTAAGTTGATTATGCATTTAATGATATATTGTTCTTGACATTGTCTATGAATAGTAGTCACTACTTCTTCCAATATCTTGTAATATGATTTTTTCTCCCTTGTCCCCCTCTCTGCTGGGATGTTACACTGGATGGGTTACCCATTTCAAAACTAAATGAGGCGTAGTGGTTTGAGCACTCCCAGTTTGTTGACACTTTGGGGTGCTACCTTAGTGTGTGCCGTCATATGGTTTGTTCTACTATTAAATATCCTCTAGTGTTGGTTCTACATACTCCCCCCTCCTAGTGGGACATCCACTTGAGGTGTGTCTAATGGCTGATGGACCCCATATATTGGTTCTGGGTTTCCACATCTGTATACTGGTAGTCATGTCTTTGACTATGTATTTATGGTCGTTTGAGGAACGTTAATTTCTGGGTTTTCGCATATGTACACTGGTAGTCATGTGTTTGACTATGTATTTATGGTCATTTGAGGAATGTTAATTTGCATTATAATGAGAATATGCGATCTCATCCTTATTTTGTTGTATACTCTGGTTTATACAGTAGCTGAATGCAGTTAGCTCTGGTTTATTATGGCTTCTATTCTTTATCTACTATGTTTTATACATCTGTGGCACTTGCCAATTCTAAGCATCCATAGTGTATGTATTTAGGGTCATTTGAGGAACGTTAATTTCTGGGTTTTCACATCTGTACACTGTTAGTCATGTCTTTGACTAGTTATTTATGGTCTTTTGAGGAACGTTAATTTGCTCTGCATTATAATGAGCATATGCGATTCCATCCTTATTTTGTTGTATACTCTGGTTTACACAGTAGCTGAATGCAGTTACCTCTGGTTTATTATGGCTTCCATTCTTTATCTACTATGTTATATACATCTGTGGCACTTGCCAATTCCAAACATCCATAGTGTCTGCTGTTTTGGTAGCAGCTGAACATGGTTATAATTGAGTTAATAAGAGTATCCAGCACTGTCTGCACTTCTCTGTAGTTGATACAGCTGGTACAGGTGTGTTTTTGACACACCCCTATTGACAACCAATGAGAGCCTGGTGATCAGGGCTTAAATAGTTTCCGGTTTCTGTTAATGGCATTCTGTTTTGCCGGTGGTGTTGTGTGCGGCTGCCAGTCGCCGTTGTGAGGTAATATAATTTGTCTGCTTCTTAATATTGTGGCCCAAAACATGGGGGTTGTTTATGTTTTTGCTAGGGCTGTGGGCGCCACATGTTGTTAACGGTGTGTGTGTAACGCATAAGACATGCAGCTGACATGGGACAATAATCTTGCTATAGTGCGGTCGGCTTACATATTGCCCGAGTTTAATCTATATTTGTGGCCAGGAAAGTTAGACTATCTATTGAGCTTATAGCATGTGGGGCATGTATTAATGGCAGTATGGATTTGCAATGTTGTAACTACTGTCAAATGCTGTTAAGGTACATGCTTATATACTTAGGGGGTACTAGTGCAATACTAAGGTGTGCACATGACTGTAGACCTAGTTGAGTCTTTTGAAAGTGTTACGAGTGCAATACTAAGATGTGCACATGCTTGTATACGTGGTTGTGGTTTTCTTTGAAGGTAGGGTCCAGCGTAACTACTGCACGCAATGTCAGGTTGTCAGATGCAAGGCAAATGAGCATCAGGAATAGTGATATAGTGCCTTTTCGTTGCTAAATGTATAACCCTGGTATAAATGTTGTATAGGCAGGTTGCTATAATGTTAGCCTTTGACACTTGTGGATACAATCATTGTGTGTGCTATGGTCTGTTCCTTTCGTCTAAGTACGTATAGTGTGATACTATCAGGCTAAGGCTCTCTAGAACTCGGTTCAGCTTGATGGATCTCGTAGCAGGGTACTTGTTTTAACTGACTTATAATGGGGATTTGTCTCCTTAAGGGGTGGTGCCTGGTTGGCTTACCACTTTTAAGGGTGTATGCATCAGCGTATAAAAATGTTTTTTTTTAACTATGTATGGTGCACCTATCTGCTTTGAAACATTAGAACAACTGTATATGGTCTCAGAGCCTGAGGCGGTTTCTAATGAGGTATGGGGACTTGCTAGTCTCTTTTGAAGGGTCTTTTATGTATATGGCAGGCCAGCGTATACTGGACTTTGCATAACACATAAACTGTTCAGCCGTATGGTGTTTCACCTACAATTGGGTTACATACGCTTTGTTTGCTTGCTAAGATTATAATATATCCCACCAGTGTATATCCTGAGCAGATTGAGAGTATTGGAGGGACTGTATTGTTGTATCTCCTAGCGCTATGTGTATGAGTTTGCCTTATTTTTATTTTTATTTATATTTTTTCTATGTTTATTTTCACTATTTGTGGGTTTATTTTTCTGCCTGCAAACAATTTGGTGGTGGGATTCGGTATTGATGCTGTGTTTTGTGTTTTTAAATCTGTTATTTTTTCTTCTTCGTTTAACAGTTGTTCATCTGTCTTGATGAAGGCTTCTATGTAAGCCGAAACGTCGACCTATCCTTATGACTTTCTAACGTTGTTGTTATAAACAATAAACTAACTTTGATGTACAGTATATAAATCCTGAGAGTGCCCTCCCTTTCCTAGCTCTCTCTCTCTATATATATATACAGGGAGTGCAGAAATATTAGGCAAGTTGTATTTTTGAGGATTAATTTTATTATTGAACAACAACCATGTTCTCAATGAACCCAAAAAACTCATTAATATCAAAGCTGAATATTTTTGGAAGTAGTTTTTAGTTTGTTTTTAGTTTTAGCTATTTTAGGGGGATATCTGTGTGTGCAGATGACTATTACTGTGCATAATTATTAGGCAACTTAACAAAAAAAAAATATATACCCATTTCAAATATTTATTTTTACCAGTGAAACCAATATAACATCTCAACATTCACAAATATACATTTCTGACATTCAAAAACAAAACAAAAACAAATCAGTGACCAATATAGCCACCTTTCTTTGCAAGGACACTCAAAAGCCTGCCATCCATGGATTCTGTCAGTGTTTTGATCTGTTCACCATCAATATTGCGTGCAGCAGCAACCACAGCCTCCCAGACACTGTTCAGAGAGGTGTACTGTTTTCCCTCATTGTAAATCTCACATTTGATGATGGACCACAGGTTCTCAATGGGGTCAGCCACGCTGTGGAGTACTTGGACGCGTGTGATGGAGCATTGTCCTGCATGAAAATCATGTTTTTCTTGAAGGATGCAGACTTCTTCCTGTACCACTGCTTGAAGAAGGTGTCTTCCAGAAACTGGCAGTAGGACTGGGAGTTGAGCTTGACTCCATCCTCAACCCAAAAAGGCCCCACAAGCTCATCTTTGATGATACCAGCCCAAACCAGTACTCCACCTCCACCTTGCTGGCGTCTGAGTCGGACTGGAGCTCTCTGCCCTTTACCAATCCAGCCATGGGCCCATCCATCTGGCCCATCAAGACTCACTCTCATTTCATCAGTCCATAAAACCTTAGAAAAATCCGTCTTGAGATATTTCTTGGCCCAGTCTTGACGTTTCAGCTTGTGTGTCTTGTTCAGTGGTGGTCGTCTTTCAGCCTTTCTTACCTTGGCCATGTCTCTGAGTATTGCACACCTTGTGCTTTTGGGCACTCCAGTGATGTTGCAGCTCTGAAATATGGCCAAACTGGTGGCAAGTGGCATCTTGGCAGCTGCACGCTTGACTTTTCTCAGTTCATGGGCAGTTATTTTGCTCCTTGGTTTTTCCACACGCTTCTTGCGACCCTGTTGACTATTTTGAATGAAACGCTTGATTGTTCGATGATCACGCTTCAGAAGCTTTGCAATTTTAAGAGTGCTGCATCGCTCTGCAAGATATCTCACTATTTTTTACTTTTCTGAGCCTGTCTAGTCCTTCTTTTGACCCATTTTGCCAAAGGAAAGGAAGTTTCCTAATAATTATGCACACCTGATATAGGGTGTTGATGTCATTAGACCACACCCCTTCTCATTACAGAGATGCACATCACCTAATATGCTTAATTGGTAGTAGGCTTTCGAGCCTATACAGCTTGGAGTAAGACAACATGCATAAAGAGGATGATGTGGTCAAAATACTCATTTGCCTAATAATTCTGCACTCCCTGTATATATATACAATGTCTTAGATAGGATTGCACAATCAAACCATCAATATTGCCAAGGTACATCAAATCCAAATACTTCCAAAAAGCAAGCACTCACTGGACTTTTCTTAAAACATATAAATCTATTTCAATAAGTTAAAAGACAAACGTTTCGGCACTGCATTGTGCCTTTGTCAATGTCATAACAAAAACGAGAAACAGAGTGCAGCTCCACACCCCAAAAATCAATATTTACACAATAAAAACATACCCTTTAAATAGTATCTGAACTCGTTTCAATCTGGCGCCATCCCTCTGTACACGCCGTTCCAAACACACAGTACTGACGTCATGCTGACACGCTAGTCGTGCCTAGCGTGATGATGCATAGCACGGCGTTGCCATAGCAACGTCAGAAGCGTCTCATTGGTGTATTTGCCAGATGATAGGGAACCAGCGGATTTGCTGTGCGCAAGCTCACCACTTAGCATTACAGCTGACACAGCCGTTGCCCTTAGTAACAGTAATAAACCAAACATGTTACTGCAACAACAAACCTTCCAGGTGTTACCCACATATGGCTAGGATGGAAATAAACAACTTATTCCCCATATGTCACCAACATATGTAAGTATCCCACAATGCGCTAGATCCTATATAGAGCATCCAATGCAGGCAACTGCTGCTATTTAGCTCCCTAATCATAACGCATCATGTGACCATAGTTGATACATAAAGCGCATCATTGTTAAAATACAATAATGACTGTGGTTGGCACTGATCCCACACTACCATTCCAGAAGATGACAACTCCAAGGTTGGTCTACCGGAGGGCAAGAAATTTGAGGGACATCCTTGTCCAGTCTGACCCTGTGGACCACTACAAAAAGGAGACATGGCTGAAGTCATCGAAGAAGGGCTGCTTCCCTTTTGGAAGCTGTACTACATGTAATAGTATGTGCAAGGGAGATTCCTTCCAACATCCCCATAAAAATCAAAGGTTTCAAATAAATCACCGCCTCAGTTGCACTAGCACTTTTGTGATTTACATGCTCACCTGTCCGTGTTCTCTTGTGTACATAGGAAAAACGACCACCTCCTTCCGTGATAGGATGGCAAATCATCGCCATGACATCCGTGTGGCTTTAAAGAGTGGTGAATCAGATCAACCAGTGGCACGCCACTATGCACATCTTAAACACTAAGGCCTAGATTTAGAGTTCGGCGGTAGCCGTCAAAACCAGCGTTAGAGGCTCCTAACGCTGGTTTTGGGCGCCCGCTGGTATTTGGAGTCAGTGATTAAAGGGTCTAACGCTCACTTTTCAGCCGCGACTTTTCCATACCGCAGATCCCCCTACGCCATTTGCGTAGCCTATCTTTTCAATGGGATCTTTCTAACGCTGGTATTTAGAGTCGTTTCTGCAGTGAGCGTTAGAGCTCTAACGACAAGATTCCAGCCGCCTGAAAATAGCAGGAGTTAAGAGCTTTCTGGCTAACGCCGGTTTATAAAGCTCTTAACTACTGTACCCTAAAGTACACTAACACCCATAAACTACCTATGTACCCCTAAACCGATGTCCCCCCACACCGCCGCCACTCGATTAAAATTTTTAACCCCTAATCTGCCGACCGGCACCTACGTTATACTTATGTACCCCTAATCTGCTGCCCCTAACCCCGCCGACCCCTGTATTATATTTATTCACCCCTAACCTGCCCCCCACAACGTCGCCGCCAGCTACTTACAATAATTAACCCCTAATCTTCCGACCGCAAATCGCCGCCACCTACGTTATCCCTATGTACCCCTAATCTGCTGCCCCTAACACCGCCGACCCCTATATTATATTTATTAACCCCTAATCTGTCCCCCTCAACGTCGCCTCCACCTGCCTACACTTATTAACCCCTAATCTGCCGAGCGGACATGAGCGCTACTATAATAAAGTTATGAACCCCTAACCCGCCTCACTAACCCTATCATAAATAGTATTAACCCCTAATCTGCCCTCCCTAACATCGCCGACACCTAACTTCAATTATTAACCCCTAATCTGCCGACCGGAGCTCACCGCTATTCTAATAAATGTATTAACCCCTAAAGCTAAGTCTAACCCTAACACTAATACCCCCCTAAGTTAAATATAATTTAAATCTAACGAAATAAATTAACTCTTATTAAATAAATTATTCCTATTTAAAGCTAAATACTTACCTGTAAATTATAATTATATTATAGCTACAATATAAATTATAATTATATTATAGCTATTTTAGGATTAATATTTATTTTACAGGCAACTTTGTAATTATTTTAACCAGGTACAATAGCTATTAAATAGTTAATAACTATTTAATAGTTACCTAGTTAAAATAATAACAAATTTACCTGTAAAATAAATCCTAACCTAAGTTATAATTAAACCTAACACTACCCTATCAATAAAATAATTAAATAAACTACCTACAATTACCTACAATTAACCTAACACTACACTATCAATAAATAAATTAAACACAATTGCTACAAATAAATATAATTAAATAAACTAGCTAAAGTACAAAAAATAAAAAAGAACTAAGTTACAGAAAATAAAAAAATATTTACAAACATAAGAAAAATATTACAACAATTTTAAACTAATTACACCTACTCTAAGCCCCCTAATAAAATAACAAAGCCCCCCAAAATAAAAAATTCCCTACCCTATTCTAAATTAAAAAAGTTACAAGCTCTTTTACCTTACCAGCCCTGAACAGGGCCCTTTGCGGGGCATGCCCCAAGAATTTCAGCTCTTTTGCCTGTAAAAGAATAAATACAATACCCCCCCCCCAACATTGCAACCCACCACCCACATACCCCTAATCTAACCCAAACCCCCCTTAAATAAACCTAACACTAAGCCCCTGAAGATCTTCCTACCTTGTCTTCACCATACCAGGTTCACCGATCCGTCCTGGCTCCAAGATCTTCATCCAACCCAAGCGGGGGTTGGCGATCCATAATCCGGTGCTCCAAAGTCTTCCTCCTATCCGGCAAGAAGAGGACATCCGGACCGGCAAACATCTTCTCCAAGCGGCATCTTCGATCTTCTTCCATCCGGTGCGGAGCGGGTCCATCTTGAAGCAGGCGACGCGGATCCATCCTCTTCTTCCGATGTCTCCCGACTAATGACGGTTCCTTTAAGGGACGTCATCCAAGATGGCGTCCCTCGAATTCCGATTGGCTGATAGGATTCTATCAGCCAATCGGAATTAAGGTAGGAATTTTCTGATTGGCTGATGGAATCAGCCAATCAGAATCAAGTTCAATCCGATTGGCTGATCCAATCAGCCAATCAGATTGAGCTCGCATTCTATTGGCTGTTCCGATCAGCCAATAGAATGCGAGCTCAATCTGATTGGCTGATGGGATCGGCCAATCCGATTGAACTTGATTCTGATTGGCTGATGTTTGCCGGTCCGGATGTCCTCTTCTTGCCGGATAGGAGGAAGACTTTGGAGCACCGGATTATGGATCGCCAACCCCCGCTTGGGTTGGATGAAGATCTTGGAGCCAGGACGGATCGGTGATACCTGGATGGTGAAGACAAGGTAGGAAGATCTTCAGGGGCTTAGTGTTAGGTTTATTTAAGGGGGGTTTGGGTTAGATTAGGGGTATGTGGGTGGTGGGTTGTAATGTTGGGGGGGGGGTATTGTATTTATTCTTTTACAGGCAAAAGAGCTGAAATTCTTGGGGCATGCCCCGCAAAGGGCCCTGTTCAGGGCTGGTAAGGTAAAAGAGCTTGTAACTTTTTTAATTTAGAATAGGGTAGGGAATTTTTTATTTTGGGGGGCTTTGTTATTTTATTAGGGGGCTTAGAGTAGGTGTAATTAGTTTAAAATTGTTGTAATATTTTTCTTATGTTTGTAAATATTTTTTAATTTTCTGTAACTTAGTTCTTTTTTATTTTTTGTACTTTAGCTAGTTTATTTAATTGTATTTATTTGTAGGAATTGTGTTTAATTTATTTATTGATAGTGTAGTGTTAGGTTAATTGTAGGTAATTGTAGGTAGTTTATTTAATTATTTTATTGATAGGGTAGTGTTAGGTTTAATTATAACTTAGGTTAGGATTTATTTTACAGGTAAATTTGTTATTATTTTAACTAGGTAACTATTAAATAGTTCTTAACTATTTAATAGCTATTGTACCTGGTTAAAATAATTACAAAGTTGCCTGTAAAATAAATATTAATCCTAAAATAGCTATAATATAATTATAATTTATATTGTAGCTATATTAGGATTTATTTTACAGGTAAGTATTTAGCTTTAAATAGGAATAAGTTATTTAATAAGAGTTAATTTATTTCGTTAGATAAAAATTATATTTAACTTAGGGGGGTGTTAGTGTTAGGGTTAGACTTAGCTTTAGGGGTTAATCCATTTATTAGAATAGCGGTGAGCTCCGATCGGAAGTTTAGGGGTTAATAATTGAAGGTAGGTGTCGGCGATGTTAGGGAGGGCAGATTAGGGGTTAATACTATTTATGATAGGGTTAGTGAGGCGGATTAGGGGTTAATAACTTTATTATAGTAGCGCTCAGGTCCGCTCGGCAGATTAGGGGTTAATAAGTGTAGGTAGGTGTCGGCGACGTTGTGGGGGGCAGATTAGGGGTTAATAAATATAACATAGGGGTCGGCGATGTTAGGGCAGCAGATTAGGGGTACATAGGGATAACGTAGGTGGCGGCGTTTTACGGAGCGGCAGATTAGGGGTTAAAAAAAATATGCAGGGGTCAGCGATAGCGGGGGCGGCAGATTAGGGGTTAATAAGTGTAAGTTTAGGGGTGTTTAGACTCGGGGTACATGTTAGAGTGTTAGGTGCAGACGTAGGAAGTGTTCCCCCATAGGAAACAATGGGGCTGCGTTAGGAGCTGAACGCTGCTTTTTTGCAGGTGTTAGGTTTTTTTTTCAGCTCAAACAGTCCCATTGTTTCCTATGGGAGAATCGTGCACGAGCACGTTTTTGAGGCCGGCCGCGTCCGTAAGCAACTCTGGTATCGAGAGTTGCTTTTGCGGTAAAAATGCTCTACGCTCCTTTTTTGGAGCCTAACGCAGCATTTGTTTTAACTCTCGATACCAGAGTTAAATTTATGGTGCGGCCAGAAAAAAGCCCGCGGAGCGTTAACAGCCCTTTTACCGCCAAACTCCAGTGTCCAGCATCAGATCTATGCTCATAGACCACATCCCCCCTAATCCAAGGGGTGGAGACAGAGGTAAAAAACTACTCCAATGTGAAAGTAGATGGATATATAAATTGGGAACTTTGGCTCCGAAGGGACTTAACACTACATTGGATTTTAGCCCTTTTTATTAAAAATAACTTATTGCCCAGATGACAAAGAGGGTTCTAGGGTGTCCACCTTCAATTCCATCTACCATACTCCTATTGGCTTGAAGTGAACAGGGGATTAGTTTATATTAATGGGTTTATGTCCTAGTAGTATATTCTAAGGTGTTGCTTTTTTTTTTTTTTTTTTTGCTTCTGTTTTGCTTGTGATATAACATCAGTAATACTGAGTCATTATTGTATTTTAACAATTATGCGCTTTATGTATCAACTATGGTCACATGATTCGGTATGATTAGGGAGCTAAATAGCAGCAGTTGCCTGCATTGGATGCTCTATATAGGATCTAGCGCATTGTGGGATACTTACATATGTTGGTGACATATGTGCAATAAGTTGTTTATTTCCATCCTAGCCATATGTGGGTAACACCCGTAAAGTTTGTTGTTGCGGTAACATGTTTGGTTTATTACTGTTACTAAGGGCAACGGCTGTGTCAGCTGTAATGCTAAGTGGTGAGCATGCGCACAGCAAATCCGCTGGTTCCCTATCATCTGGTAAATACGCCGATGAGACGCTTCTGACGTTGCTATGGACACGCCGTGCTATGCGTCATCACGCTAGGCACGACTAGCGTGTCAGCGTGACGTCAATATTGTGTGTTTGGAACGGCGTGTACAGAGGGATGGCGCCAGATTGAAAGGAGTTCAGATACTATTTAAAGGGTATGTTTTTATTGTGTAAATATTGATTTTTGGGGTTTGGAGCTGCACTCTGTTTCTCGTTTTTGCTATGACATTGACAAAGGCACAATGCAGGGCCAAAACGTTTGTCTTTTAACTTATTGAAATAAATGTATGTTTTAAGAAAAGTCCAGTGAGTGCCTGCTTTTTAGAAGTATTTATATATATATATATATATATATATATATATATATATATATATATATATATATATATCCAAATGCAAACGAAGGAATTTCCAGCCGTGAGTAGAATAAAACTTGTAAATTTATTAGTATATTTTTAAAAGCATATACAAAACAAGGGGATATAAAAGGGCATCAGATCAGGTCAGGTCTCTCTCTCTCTCTCTCTCTCTCTCTATATATATATATATATATATATATATATATATATATATATATACACATTGTGTGCTACTATAAGCAAAGTACTGCACAATGAATATATATATATATATATATATATATATATATGTCGAATGGGCTAAGAGGTTAATAAGGTATATGTTGAATAATCTGTGGATTACCATATATGGTTTTAGGCAATGGTTAATGCAATAATTAAATAATTAACTCTTAAAAATAATGCTTAGATACTTCATATTCCCCATATATGACAGTGAGCATACCATTGTTTAGCACCATATATGGTTTTTAAACTATTGCTTGCAAATGATGTGCAATTGAATACTCATTAAAAGCACAAAAGGCTCATTACTTGTATGCTAGCCTTATTTTAATGCCATACATTACTAGACATTTACACATGTATTAATGAAAGAAGACCATTTTACATGTAAGTGTTGCACTTATTTATTTATGTTTTAATTTTCATTACCTATGCTGTTTAGTTTATATAATACACATAAAGAAGAAATCATATTTTATAAAATAAATTAAAGATAGATTATGTAGTAAATAATTATACATCTGCATGTCACTAATAATATTTTGAATCATATTTATTTTTATTGATGTTTTAAAGAGGAGTACAGAAAAATTCATTACAAACCCCAAATATCAAACAAAGCTATTTTTTCTCAAACTGTCAAAAAAACAATCATGATGTACAGTACAATAAAGAAATACAACACAGACAATATGACTTTATGTGCATCACAATGCTAAGCCTTCTGTAGCACTTATGAGGCTTATCAAGGGCCACTCCATAAGATAAGAATAACTGAAATATCTCAGAAGGATTGTAGTAGTAATCCAGGGCCACTTTTGGCACATGAAAGGTGATAAATACCTCTAGGACCCTAGTCCAAACAATTTTTTGTGAAGCACACACACACACATATATATTTATATTTATTTTTATACATTTTTATATACAGTATATATATATATATATATATATATATATATATATATATATATATATATATATATATATATATAATTTCAGAGATCAAATAAGCACTCGCTGGACTTCAGTCATCAGTGACAACACGCTTTATTAAGCGTGTTGTCACTGATGACTGAAGTCCAGCGAGTGCTTATTTGATCTCTGAAATTATCTACCATACATATAGCACCCTGGCAGTTGCACACAGATGGTGAGAGTGCACACACCAACCAACTATATATATATATATATATATATATATATATATATATATCTCAAAATAACAAGAGTATTGCATTGAGCAATGAATGATACTTTTTTTATTGGACTAACTATACATTTATAAGTAGACAAGCTTTCGGAAGAGTTCCTTCCTTTCTCAAGTCTGAAGCAATACTGACCAATTCAATGGCATTTACAGATTATATCATAAAACACAGGATAGCTAAAAAAACACAAAAGTGTTACAGAGGTCTAAGTGCAGGGAGAGGAGGAGGTGTTGTAAAAATCATGAGGGGGCTTAAGTGACATAAGTTTGATATATAACGTTATGACAGTATATAATCTATGTAAAGCTATCTATTTCCCCTGTCTGTTCTCCTACCCTGGGCACTGTCTGCCTGTCACCTAAGCCCCCCTCATGATTTTTACAATCCTCCTCATCTCCCTGCACTCAAACCTCTGTAATTTTCTGTCTTTTTAGCTATCCTGAGTTTTAAGATAATGGGGCCGAATCTGCAGGGGGTGGTATTTCACAAGCAGTTCTGGTAAACTGCTTGTGCAATGATAAAAGCCGACAGCGTATGCTGTCGGCCTTTATCGATGTGCAGCTGACATGATACGCTACATCGTATCATGTCCGCTCGCACTTTGATAAATATGCCCCATAATCTGTAAATTCCATTGAATTGATCAGTATTGCTTCAGACTTGAGAAAGGAAGGAATTCTTTTGACGGCTTGTCTACTTATAAATGTATTTTTAGTCCAATAAAAAAAAGTATCATTTGATATCTAAATCTCTGGACCAACATGATTATTCCAATCAACGCATGTGTATATATATATATATATATATATATATATATATATAGCCACACTTGGGGCTCCATGTACTAAGCCGTCAATTCATCCGTCATTGTAGACGCGGATAAACTCGCCGTTACTCGCCGCGGGCGAAATGGTGTCCGCTGTCGCTATGTACTAATATTCCCCCAATAAATAGACAAGTCTAGCCCGCCGCGAGCAGTGGCGGATTATTGATAAATTTGACGTCTCGCTCGCCGCGACTAAGCTGATGTACTTTTAACTTTCAGTTGAATTGTCTGGCCAATTATTAACACGTGACATGCAAGGTGTCACGAACATCATAGTAGTCGCGGGAATAGAATTTTGCTCCTATAAAAGTTCAACTTATCTAAACAACTTTATTATTGTTCAAAATTTTTTGAAGAGTGATAACAGAGCGTTATTTTTGTAATATTTATTTACAATTTGGATATGGCTTCATCTGGATCTGATAATATATAAATATTAATATAAAAATAATTATAAAGATTGACAACTAACAATACAAATTTAAATAGATTACTCTTTAATTACAGTCGACAAATTGGGCGCAATTTATGTACATGGAAATGAGAGACAAATTAGACGCCAGTTATGCTGTAAGTACAATGCTGATATTACTGCCTTTTATATATGTCTAGACTGGCGTCTAGATTGACTTTCCTATTGTTTTGTACCTTGCCCGCCACCTAAAAGGTGGCGAGGCAAAAATAGCGAGGTGGGAGCGGAAATTGTAGCGAGCGGACAAATAGATTTTTTAGTACATTCGTTTTTTGGCGAGTTGGTGGTCAAATGTGTCTAATTACAGTGAAAAATGGAGCGGTAGCGAGGTTTGGCGGATAAGTACGCTCGCAATTTTAAAGATGCGAGTTTTAACATAATTGACGGCTTTGTACATATCAGTTTGCGAGTTTTGACGCGAGATTTGTTGCGGGTAGCTCGCTGACTGCTTAGTACATGGAGCCCTTGATGTGAATTTGCCCTCCAACGGTCAACCACCCGGATGTTCTGTGTAAATAATACAGCTTCACAACAACAGCAAACAAACCAGGATTTCTTCAAAGTGAGTCAAGTTTATTGACGTTTCGGGGAGTAAACCTCCCCTTCCTCAGAATATGTTCTGAGGAAGGGGAGGTTTACTCCCCGAAACATCAATAAACTTGACTCACTTTAAAGAAATCCTGGTACAAACCAGGATTTCTTCAAAGTGAGTCAAGTTTATTGACGTTTCGGGGAGTAAACCTCCCCTTCCTCAGAATATGTTCTGAAGAAGGGGAGGTTTACTCCCCGAAACGTCAATAAACTTGACTCACTTTGAAGAAATCCTGGTTTGTTTGCTGTTGTTGTGAAGCTATATATATATATATATATATATATATATATATAGCAAAAAACAGAGTGAAGCACTCACTGGATTTTGGACATCAAAGTGAAATATTTATTAAGTGACGTTTTGGGACCTCAAACGTCCCTTCTTCTGAGGTCCCGTTTGAGGTCCCGAAACGTCACTTAATAAATATTTCACTTTGATGTCAAAAGTTCAATGAGTGCTTCACTCTGTTTTTTGCTGTACACTTCCCAAAGCACCCTGGCAGTTGAAGGATGGTGGTGAGAGTGCATATACCTTTAAACTTTATTGATATATATATATATACTGTATATGCCAATCTATATATTCTCATTTATACACCTTGTCATATAAAATATGTAATTTAAAAAAAAGTATTTCTAACTCACTTCGACTTTAGCACTATTGGCTTTTTGTGGTGTCAGTTTAGCACAAGAGCAAAAACTAATATACATATTTTTTAACACACCCCATAGAAGTCTATGGGGTGTAAGCGATATCTGAAATCCTAAAGTTAGGGTGCATTGGGTTTTGCTCTCATGCTAACTTTTTACTTTCAACGTATAATACACTGTGTTAAAAATTTACTTTGAGTGTAGTTAGCAAGTGAGTGGAAAAAAATATATAGCCCACCATTTGTAATCTTGCCCTTTATAAGTTATTGTGAAAATTGTTGATGTACCAATTAGAATAATTGTCTCGAGGACTTCCTGTGTGGGCGGAGCTAGCAGAGAGAACACTAGCACGGAGCTCTGGGGAAAGAGCCTGATTCCAGCAGACCCAAGCGACCATATTCCTTGACACAAAATCTAAGGGGTCTGGAAACTCATAAGCAGTCGCTAGGAAGCCACCTTATACCTATTGGCCCTGTTGGTGAGGGCATAGCAGTGGGCCAGGACAGCCTAAACGCTCATCTACTCTGTAGCTGGGAAACACAGCCAGCACAGAAAACGGAAGCGACACCTGAAGCTATACACGCCACCCTGAGAGTGTCGTGGTATATCATGGCATCAAAGGAGTCCTGATAACTACCTATCAGACAAGTGGCACTCCAGCTGAAAGCGAGTGGGTGAGAATACCAAAGCGCCCCCCCCCCCCGCTGTGAAAACTACCTGTGGATTATCTGAGTGAGGGAAGTCGAGGCGAGCTGTCTGAGCTGTCGAGACCGGCTGGGATGGACAGATTGGGTTCCTGTTGGTAAGGACCAGCATAGACCACACAAGATGCCGGGGTACTAGCGCAAGGCGCGCAAGACTAGAGGAGAATCCGGGACACCCAGAAATGCCGGAGACGCGTAGAAGGATACGCTGCAGAGCGATGACACGTAGCTGCATAGCCTGCTGTAACGGCCCATAAGCGGCTAAGGAGAGCGACCGGAGGAACACACTGACCCGTGAGTTGTATCTTGCGATACCTCATACTTTGTTTTTCCATTGTGGGACTGGGCTGCTGAAGTCAGGTACGGATAAGAGAGAGGCAGGATGACGGCTCACAACAGATCTCTGAAAGGCTATTAATAATTGTAGCCTCTTATACACCAATACACTCGACTTACCTATATCTAAATTATAGCTATCAAGGTGAAATTTTGAAACAAGCTAAAAGGTGATAGACGTGTATACTGAGGGAATTGGGCGCTGACGTACATTTTGCCCCACTTAGCTACTGCAGACTATTTTGTGCCCCATAAATGTTAATAGTAATAAGCACTGCATAAGCTTGGATTATATGTGGGAGAAACTTTTTGTCTATTCTGTTAGGCCCCTTACCGTGTTTGAACAGGCCAAGGCTGGGGTGACAGTCGGACTCTGCAATTGATTCCTAAGTGATGTATACAGTCAATATCTCCTCTGGCTCACTACTATCAAATAATGAATTCGATTAAAATCAGCTGACCCTGAGAAGGGTAGACCCCTAGATCCAAGTCGGGAGACCGAGGAATAAGAGGTGATCAGGCTACCAAGGCCTCCATACTAACACTATATAATTGCGGGTGGCCTGATTTAAACCACGACCAGATAACGGAATAGCATCTGGATAAAGGAGCTGTTTAAATCTATTTGATGGGCTCCCCCTTCCCACTATAAACCATGGTACCCTAGTCTGGCACGGGCTGGGCAGACTACCCCAGGAGCTGGGACAAGTGACTGCTCCATCATAAAGAACAGAGAGTTGCGGGCCTCACACAAACCTACCAGGAATAGGGATATTGACATTGTCTGATTTATTCAATCACTAGGAAGAACTAACCCTTGTTTCAGAAAGAGGACATTTTTTTTTTCCCTTCTTTTTCCTCTTTTTTTTTTTTTACCAAAAGGTTAACTGCTGTCAAGAAGAAGGTTGTGAGCCTAGGTGTTACATCTTATAATTCAAGGTCCAGTTTCTGGATTCCAACAGATACTATCTATATCTGGACTGATTACCATCTCATTATTTATACTGTAGTGATATTTAATGCTGTCTATTATAGAAGCTACCGTAGCCAGTGGATGTGAATATAACTTAACCTTTTTGTAGGCTTTGCAGATGATTAATATTTACACCTGGCGATCCCCAGAGTATAAGTTTCTGAGATAAGAATATATAATCTGAGTCTTAGAGGGAAACCCCTATACTGGCTTAAAGACCCGCTTAAAAAGTGTGCTGTTTTTGCCGCCGGCAGAGGGTACAAATAGAGGTTAAACAATTAAATGCCCTGAGTCTGAGTAAATTACTCTGAATAGGGTATCTTGATACTCGAATAGGAGCATTTCTAGGGTTCTTTATCTGACAATCAGTTAAACGAGAACGCAAATTGTGTAAGAGGGGCTATCTGTTCTTCTTTTTCTTTCTTTTCAAAACAAGAGGTGCTAGCTTAGTTTAGAATTAGTACCTGGTAGTGCTGGGCCTGGTAGCTGAAGATATAATATATCTCAGCATCTTAAGAGCAGTTTCCTGAGACTTCAGTCTTAGAGTCAAAGATTTAGTTAAAAGCTCTAGATAAACTCGCTGGGGGACTCAGATTAACTGCTTTAGCTGGTCTTATAATTTAGGTCCGGATCTTGGATGGCGATGCGATAAAATTTCACTCATCTCATATCACTTGGGTTGTCTCTCGGGGTCTTTTTGTTGCCTTTCCCCCTCTTCCTTGGGGTTCCCTATCCCCACACTTCCACCCTCACTACTTCCACTCATTCTCCTGATTTTTTTTTTTTTTTTTTACACCATCACAGAATCACTATAATTGGATTGATTTTTTCCTTCTTCACAGTACTTAATAGGAACGATTTCTTCTTGATCTCTCACTCATGGACAAATATATGTCCCACTCTAAACCAAATTCACCCACGATGCCACCCAAACAGAAGGACAAAAGGACTAAGCCCAGTGAGCCTGAGACCTGCAGCGAATCAGATATGAGCAGTATTGATACTACAACACTACTACACCAAATATCTGAACTGTTAATGCCCCAGTTTGATGCACTGAAGCAAGAAATAATTAATTTATCGGTAGAAGTCAAACAATTTTCCCCTAGACTTATGGAATTGGAAACAAGAGTTTCCGATATGGAAGATAAACTCTATACCCAGGAGCAGTTAAACGAAACACAAGGCAAGATCCTCCATACACTACAGGCCAAGTTAGATGACCTGGAGGATAAGTCACGGCACAACAACCTTAGGGTTGTTGGGCTCCCCAAAACAGCAGAATACTCCGACCTTCTAAAATTTGCCTCTACTATACTCCCGCAAATGGTTGGCAGCCAGATAGAAAACTTGGTGATTCCAGTGGAGAGAGCACAAAGATTAGGACCAGTACAGGATAAAGCGGTGGCTGTACACAAGCCTAGACCAGTAATAATTAAATACTTAAATTTTCAAGATAAGTTTAATCTCTTAAGATTATATCGTAAGAATAACGGAATTAAGGTAGGCCAGGCAAGGATACTGCTGTTTCAGGATTTTTCGATAGAAACACAAACAAAGCGGAGGGAAATGGCGCCATACTGCTCCAGACTGATCAATGCCAACTTGAAGGCCAGAATGCTGTATCCGGCGAAAGTGGTGCTGGAGAGGGATGGCGCCTTGCTCACATTCTCAAAATTGGATGAAATTAAAGCCTACTGTCAAAAGAACGGGGTACAGTAAGATTATCAGATACCCAAGGTGGAAATTTATGTTTATTGCATTAATGCTAGTTTTTATGTTGATATTGTATTTACCTTTAGGTGTATGGTGTTTTGATGCTTGTTGCTTTCCAGCTTTTCCCTCTCTCAGCTTTCCATTTATGTTAAAAAAGGGGAAGAGAATTCAATGTAATAGTATTGGGGGAACTCAGCTCCCCCAACAATTAGGGAGGTATGGTAATTTTACTAGACACTTGAATGTTAAGTATAGATACATATCTTGTCTGCTGGGATTTGGAATTTCGGTACAGATTCAATTGTTTTTTTTTTTTGTTTGTTTTTTTTTACTCTTTTTTTCTCTTCCTCCTTCTCTGTGTGTCTTTTTTTTTTCTCTTTCTTTCTATCCGTACGCCGCAAGCTAGCAAATAACCTATTAAATTGGAATGAATAAACTCAATTTACTGTCCTTGAATATAGGAGGTATATCCTCACATATCAAGCGAAAACTAATGATAAAACTCCTGGGCTCCCATAAACCTGACCTAGCTTTTATCCAAGAAACCCATCTACCCCCGGTAGAAGCCGTTAAATTACAGACTAAATGGGTAGGGAAGGTTCTATATACATCCTATAATCAAAGGAAAAGAGGTCTAGCCATACTGATTAATAAACAATTAGAACACCAAATTATATCACTATACAATGATCCAGATGGAAGATACCAAATCTTAGAAATTGTTATAAATAAAAAACCATATGTTTTTTGCAACCTTTATGGTCCCAATAAAACAGATAGAGACTTCTGGGATACACTGGGCCTGAAACTTTTTCAGTTTGTTGGCAAAAATATAATAGTAGCTGGCGATTATAATATGACCTTTTCAAACATTCTAGATAGATTTAATAGCAGATCAATGGACAAAAAGACGAGGGAATCAAAGATACTTCGCAAATTTTGTCAGAAACTAGCTCTCAAGGATGTTTGGCGAGTCCAACATCCAGATCAGAAGGGGTATACGTGTGAGTCCAAATCATTCAGATCTTTTTCTATGATAGATTTCTTTCTAGTCTCAATTGATGAAGTCCGACATAAAATCGGACATTAAAGATATCATGCTATCGGACCATGCAATTATCTCATTAGAAATCCATTATAGGACCCATATTCAGAACTGTAATGCGCGTTTTTTTTTCCACAATATCTGGTTCAGAATATCAAATTTAGGTCATGGATCCAAGAAAAATGGAGAGAGTTCTTTAATCATAATAAAGATTATTTGGATAAACCTGAAATTCTATGGGAAACCGCAAAGGCAGTCTTTAGAGGTGAAATAAAATCATATTTCATTAGGATGAAGAAAAAAAGGGACCAGAGAGAGGAACAATTAGCGAATACACTTAAAAACGCATACACACGGTATATTCAAGACAAAACTATATTCAATTGGGATAAATACAGAAAGATTAGAGGGGAGCACAATCTCTTTCTCAAGCAAAAGATGGCAGAAGAGGATCAGAAACAAAAAGCTTTTTTCGCAGGGAGTCAGGGCATCTCGGCAAAAATACTAGCCAAAATCACTAAAACTAGACAACAGAAAATTTTTATTTCAGCTATTAATTACCAAGACAAGAGTTTCAATAAAAGTTCAGAAATAAGACAGGTCTTTCTAGACTATTATCAAAAGCTATATTCTCGTAGTGCGATAAAACAAGGCAATAAGGAGAAATTCTGGCAGAAGATCGAAGTGCCCCAGATCACAAAGTCTGATTTACAAAGATTGAACGAGCCAATCACAATAAAAGAAATATCAGACGCTATAATTAATCTTAAAGGAGGCAAATCTCCAGGGCCGGATGCCCTGCCTGCCGAATTTTACAAACTCCTGCGAGAACAAATTCTCCCCTTGCTACAAACACTCTTTAATGAATATTTTATTGAAAATAAACCACAATCTCCATTGTTTACAACCTCCAATATAGTTCTGATTTCAAAGAAAGGTAAGACCCTAGCTCTCCCTCATCATACAGACCCATCTCCCTCTTGAACCAGGACTATAAACTGCTGACGGCCATTATCTCCAATCGCCTCAAAAAATGTTTGCATTATATTATACACCCAGACCAATCAGGATTCATGATAGGACGTAATCCTGTCAAAAATATACGAAGAGTATTTGCAAATAAAGTCTATAAGACAGCACACTATAAACCAGATCTCGCAATACTAACAGTCGACACCGAAAAGGCGTTCGACTCGATTGGGTGGGACCATCTCTTTGAGTCACTAGAGAGATTTGGATTGATGGGGCCATTCCACCAATGTATACAGGCAATTTATAAAAACCCAATGTCAGCAGTTATAGTGAATGGTGAAGCTTCAGATTACTTCCTATTGGGGCGAGGGACAAGACAAGGCTGCCCGATATCCCCATTACTTTTTAATCAATCTTTAGAACCCTTGGCAATTTACTTAAGGCAGGAGCTAAAGGGGATTAGAATAGGCCACCAGGATATGGTGCTCTCACTTTTTGCGGATGACCTTCTACTATTTTTAAGCAGCACTGCCCAATCTATACCACAAGTTATATCTATATTTGAGTTGTTTGGATCCTTCTCGGGTTATAGGATCAATAACGAGAAATCTGAGCTATTATGGATATACAAACCAGCTCAGGTAATAAATAATCCGTTTCATGAAACTGCGAACATACAATATCTGGGCATAGGTTTGAGTAGAAACTCTAGGGATTGGTATGGATCGAATTTTCCTAAATGTATTAAAGAAATACAAGAAAAAGTCCAAATTTGGTCCAATTTACCATTGAGCATCTTGGCTAGAATTATGCTCATAAAAGCCATCATATTTCCGAAACTGTTATACTTCCTTCAAAATTTCCCATTGCTACTATATAATAAAGACATTCTAACGCTACAAAGGGCTTTTAATAACTTTATTTGGCGAGAGAAAAAGCCCCAAATAGCATTTGCAACACTAACACTCCCAAAACAGTGCAGAGGGTTAGCATGCCCAAACATTAGAACCTACAATTATGCAGCTGTGGGCAAATTTGCGTTAGATTGGATCACTGAGAAAGGCCACGTTACATTGTATGATATGGAGTCTCATTTAGTAGCCCCCTTCAATTTAAAAGCAATTCTACATAATCCAGCAATTAAACTCCCAACTAATATATCACAATATGTCACTATTAAAGATATTGTAAGGACATGGCCTAGGAATTAGGACTAATTATCGTAAATCGACCTTTCTCCCATTAACAGGAAATCCAAGTTTGCCAGGAAGATAAGTTGATAGTAAGACCCTTTGAAGAGTTGAAAGGTAAATATAACCTAGAAAGGACATCTCTATATGCCTACCTACAAGTAAGCCACTGGATAGCGAACTTAAGAACTGAAACAGGGATGGGATTGGAAAAGGGAGAATTAGGCAGAGTAATTCAATCTTATACTGATGGGGCCAACAGAATTTCACAAATATATAGAACGCTAACTAATGCTCAAGGAGAAACCCACATGAATAGATTACTTGGGAAATGGGATAAGATTTTGCCAGCAGTTGAAAAAGAGCGGATTTCCGCCAGTGTCAGGTTAACAATGAAAGCAAGTACTTTAGTTACCTGGTGGGAATCCCATATTAAATTATTGAATATGGCATATCTCTCCCCTGACCGTATATCTATATGGAGTGATAATATAACATCAGGAGAATGCCCTAAATGTATACAAGAAAGGGCAGATTTATTTCATTGCTTATGGAAGTGCCCGAAAGTTAGGCAATTCTGGAACAAAGTTAACTATTGGTGTAATAAGGTTATAGGAGTCCAGATGGAATTTTCACAGCTTGAGATATTTCTTTTAGTTCAGTACAATAACATTAAACCTGGAATCAACCATAAATTCCTGAATGCAATGATATTAGTGGGAAGAAATGTGATATTCACTAATTGGAAGGGTAGGAGTGACCTCAAGTTTTCTGAATTTATTAGGAAAGCCCAGCATCAAATAATATTAGATCAGTACAATATAAAATTTTCTAATAACAAACAATTAAGGCAATTTTTTACTAAATGGAAACTGATGATTCTTTCTCTTCCTCTAACTAGCCAGAGACAAATAGTGATAGTCTTTAAGAAATCCGAGTGGTTTCTGCAACAAATACAGACAGGAGAGTTCCCAAGAACATGGTCATTTGACTAAGCTGACGGCAGGAGGAGGGATTTATTAGATCTCTCTATCCCTTTCCCTCTCCTTCCCCCCCCCCTTTTTTTTTTTTTTTTTTTTTTTTACTTTTTCTATGTGGTTGTTTCCCCAGAACTGCCAAGATACGGTTATAATGTAAATATGGAATGAGATCTAGTGAAGTAAGATATACTGTACTGGATTATATTATGGTCATATGTCTGTTTGATTTTGGGTAGGAATTTACCCAAAGACTGTTGAGCTTGTAATTGCTATTTTTTCTGATTTAAAATCATTAAATAAAATGTTTAAAAAAAAAAAAAAAAGAAATGCTTGTACAATGTTAAATGCCAACAGCGTATGCTGTCTGCATTTAGCGATGCAGGGCGGACATGATTCGCTATAGTGAATCCTGCCTGCCCGGGTATGATAAATCTAACCCTATGGCCCAATTCCCTTCAGCTCTGACCTACTAACTACCTCTCCTCCCCTCTACTAGCTAGCCCTGTGTCCTATGATCATTCTCATTTCCTAGCCCGGTGTCCTCTGATTATTCTAATTTCCCTCACTTTATTACAGTGCTTAGTCCTGATGCTACTTCTAGATTACTTTCCATTTGATTTATGTCTTATGTGAGAAAATATATTAGACTAAATCAGTTCTGTCTTTTTGAATTTGGGGTACTTTGATTATAAATATTATTGATTTGTCTGTAAAATAGAAAACACTAGTACATAATAAAGACAATCTGACAACCAAAAAAAAAAGAATAATTGTCTCCATTGATAAACCTGATGATGCAGCTTGGAGTATGTCATTGTTACCTTACTCACCCAGGAACTCTATGTTTTTACCCGATAAAGGGGTTAAACACATAGGCAAAGCTCTGCTTGGGAGCCGTGGATAATTGCTGGCACTGATCAGCAAACACCAAGCAATGACACTTAAATGACCGTGGTGTTCAGACCAATGGAGTACATTTATATTGCAACAGGATTTTCTCAGTATCATCTAAAAAAAAAAGAGACTGAGGTCACAAGAGTGATTCTAGTTGGTCCAGGACTGTGACTGGGAGGTACCATTTTTCCACAAAAGAAAACGGAGCTACCAAATTGGAACCATACTCTAAATTGTGCTCTGGAAATATAAAAAATATATAACAACAACACAAAATAGAAACATAAAGTTTTGTCATGAATAGAAGGATAATGTGAAATAAATATAATAATAAGTAAGCATAAAATTAGTCTAGAGTCTCATGGAAATCAGCTTCCTTTTTTATTTCTAATCAAAGTACAGCTGTATATCCATTAGAGAACTTTGACCAACTCCTCCAAGTAATACTCAGAGCTTCCAACTGTCCAACAAATTGCAGGGCTGCCATTGTTTGGGATTTCTCTCCCTCTGTCTGTTTCCCCTTCAGATCCAAAATCATGGGGGTTTTTTAGAGGAAAACTGTCCAGCTTTGCCCATGTTTCACCTCAACTCTGCCCAGCACCACTCCAGACCTTGCCAATGACATACATTTGACCTATGTGCGACTGCACCTCCCATTAAATACCCATAGGAGACGGTTTATGAAACAGTGGATGCTGCTTCCGACCCACTCCGCTTCAGGGCCATCTGAAGCGGAAGTTAAGAAGCAGCCGTCGTAAGACCGCTGCTCCTTAACTCGTCCGCCACTTTTGAGGTGGCAGAAAACAATCAGCCCGATCGGATAGGATCGGGTTGATTGACAACCCCTGTTAGCGTCTGATTGGCCGTGAATTTGCAGGGGTGGCATTGCACAATCATTTCACAAGAAATGCTTGTGCAATAATAAATGCTGTCTGCATTGATCAATGTGCAGCGGACATGATCCACCACAGCGAATCATGTCCGCCCGCTCATTAGTAAATCATCCTCATGTACTGCTGCCAAAAAGTAAAAACAGCCTATACTGAATCTGCAATGGTGCAATGTTGTGCATAAACATCCATTTTCTGTAGATTCAATATCAATTAAATAACTTGAAATATACCTTTTTTATGCACTTATATTCTAATATATGTAGTTGCTTGTCTTTGAGAAACAGAATATATATTTTTCTAAGATTATTGTCCCTTTAATTCAATAGTCTCATATGCCAGTGCCAGAAATTATTTTTTTTGTCACTTAACAGGAAAAAAATCTTGACATGAACAAGTAGAAATAAAACACAATAGTTTAGAGAAGGGAATTTGCAAGGAATAATTTGGCATTGAAGTATGGCAATTACAATGAAACATTATTTTATTATTTTAGAAATATAAGAAGTTCATAACGTCGTTTTGAAAGATGAAGGATGCACATAATTTCTATCAAACTAGACACAACAAAATCAGAACTTGTTTATTGTCAATGATTCAATTTTTGTAAACCTCATTTGTGTGTAAAATATTTTAATTAAAATCATTAAATAATGTTGCATATTCTATTTAGTATGTATAATTGGAAATTGGAATGTCACCCTGAATATGAAGCTTCAGATATTTTTGCCTAGATTACGAGTCTTGCGTTAGCTTTGAAAAGCAGAGTTGAGGGGTCCCAACGCTGCTTTTTAACGCCCGCTGGTATTACGAGTCAGGCAGGAGAGGGTCTACCGATCACTTTTTTTCCGTGATTTTAGCATACCGCAAATCCCCTTATGTCAATTGCGTATCCTATCTTTTTAATGGGATTTTCTTAACGCCAGTATTATGATCGCCTGAAAAAGTGAGCAGTAGACCCTCTCCTGGCAAGACTCCTACTGCATTTAAAAGTCAGTAGTTAAGAGTTTTATGGGCTAACGCCAGAACATAAAGCTCTTAACTAAAGTGCTAAAAAGTACAATAACACCCATAAACTACCCCTAATCTGCCGACCGGGCATCGCCGCCACTTTAATAAATTTATTGACCCCTAAACCGCCACACTCCCGCCTCGCAAACACTAGTTAAATTGTATTAACCCCTAACGTGCCGTCCCTAACATCGCCGACACTTACCTACATTTATTAACCCCTAATCTGCCGCCCCCAATGTCGCCGCTACTATATTAAATTTATTAACCCCTAAACCTAAGTCTAACCCTAAGTCTAACAGCCCCTAACTTAAATATAATTTAAATAAAATGAAATACATTTACTACTATTAAATAAATTAATCCTATTTAAAACTAAATACTTACTGATAAAATAAACCCTAAGCAACTAATAGTTACATTGTATCTAGCTTAGGATTTATATTTATTTTACAGGCAACTTTGTATTTATTTTAACTAGGTAGAATAGTTATTAAATTGTTATTAACTATTTAATAACTTCCTAGTTACAAATTTACCTGTAAATTAAATCCTAACCTAAATTGCAATTACACCTAACACTACAATATCATTAAATTAATTACATAAATTGCCTACAATTAACTACAATTAATTACAATTAAATTAAATAAACTAAAGTACAAAAAAAACAATAAATTACAGAAAATAAAAAATTACAATTTTTTAAACTAATTACACCTAATCTAATCCCCCTAATAAAAGAAAACAGCCCCCCAAAATAATAAAATTCCCTACTCTATACTAAATTACAAATAGCCCTTAAAAGCTCCTTTTGTGGGGCATTGCCCCAAAGTAATCAGCTCTTTTACCTGTAAAAAAAAAGACAATACCCCCCCAACATTAAAACCCACCACCCACACACCCAAACCTTTTCTAAAACCCACCCAATCCCCCCTTAAAAAATCCTAACAAAATTCCCTACTCTATACTAAATTACAAATAGCCCTTAAAAGCTCCTTTTGCGGGGCATTGCCCCAAAGTAATAAGCTCTTTTACCTGTAAAAAAAAAGACAATACCCCCCCAACATTAAAACCCACCACCCACACACCCAACCCTTTTCTAACCCCACCCAATCCCCCCTTAAAAAAACCTAACAAAATTCCCTACTCTATACTAAATTACAAATAGCCCTTAAAAGCTCCTTTTGCGGGGCATTGCCCCAAAGTAATCAGCTCTTTTACCTGTAAAAAAAAAGACAATACCCCCCCAACATTAAAACCCACCACCCACACACCCAACCCTTTTCTAACCCCACCCAATCCCCCCTTAAAAAAAACTAACACTACCCCCTTGAAGATCACCCTACCTTGAGCTGTCTTCACCCAGCCGGGCACAAGTGGACGTCCAGAGGGGCAGAAGTCTTCATCCGATCCGGCCAGAAGAGGACATCCAGAATGGCAGAAGGCTTCATCCAGGCGGCATCTTCTATCTTCTTCCATCAGGAGCGGAGTGGGTCCATCTTGAAGACATCCGACACGGAGCATCCTCTTCCATCCAATGTCGACTGAAGAATGAAGGTTCCTTTAAGTGACATCATCAACATGTTCAGAGTAAGGGGAGGTTTACTCCCCGAAAAGTCAATAAACTTGACTCACTTTGAAGAAATCCTGTTTTGTTTGCTGTTGCTGTGAAACTATATACAGTATATATATATATATATATATATATATATATATATATATATATATATATATAAGTCCCTTCTTCTGAGGTTCCGTTTGAGGTCCCGAAACGTCACTTAATAAATATTTCACTTTGATGTCAAAAGACCAGTGAGTGCTTCACTCTTTTTTTTGCTGTACACTTCCCAAGAGCACCCTGTTTGTGACCATTGTTGATGTACCAATTAGAATAATTGTCTCCATTGATAAACCTGATGATGCAGCTTGGAGTATGTCATTTTAACCTTACTCACCCAGGAACTCTATGTTTTTACCCCCATAAAGGGGTTAAACACATAGGCAAAGCTATGCTTGGGAGCTGTGGATAATTGCTGGCACTGATCAGGAAATACCAAGCAATGACACTTAAATGACCCCACCAATCACTGGTGGTGTTCAAACCAATGGAGTACATTTATATTGCAACAGGATTTTCTCAGTATTATCTAAAAAAAAGAGACTGAGGTCATGATTCTAGTTGGTCCAGAACTGGGACTGGGAGGTACCATTTCTCCACAAAGGAAAACGGAGCTACTAAATTGGAACCATACTCTAAATTGTGCTCTGTAAATATAAAAAATATATAACAACATCACAAAATAGAAACATAAAGTTTTGTCATGAATAGAAGGATAATGTGAAATAAATATAATAATAAGTAAGCATAGAATTAGTCTAAAGTCTCATGGAAATCAGCTTCTTTTTTTATTTCTAATCAAAGTACAGCTGTATATCCATTAGAGAACTTTGACCAACTCATCCAAGTAATACTCAGAGCTTCCAACTGTCCAACAAATTTCAGGGCTGCCATGGTTTGGGATTTCTCTCCCTCTGTCTGTTTCCCCTTCAGATTCAAAATCATGTTTTTTTTAGAGGAAAACCATAAACTGTCCAGCTTTGCCCATGTTTCACATCAACTCTGCCCAGCACCACTCCAGACCTTGCCCATGACATACCTTTGACCTATGTGCCACTGCACCTCCATTAAATACCCATAGGAGACAATTTATGAAACAGTGGATGCTGCTTACGACACACTCCGCTTCAGGTCCGTCTAAAGCGGAAGTTAAGAAGCAGCCATCGTAAGTCCTCTGCTCCTTAACTCGACCGTCACTTTTGAGGCGGCAGAAAACAATCAGCCTAATCGGATAGGATCGGGTTGATTGACACCACATGTTAGCGGCTGATTGGCCATGAATTTGCAAGGGGAGGCATTGCACAATCATTTCACAAGAAATGCTTGTGCAATAATATATGCTGTAAGCATTTATCAATGTGCGGCGGACATGATCCACCACAGCGAATCATGTCCGCCCGCTCATTAGTAAATCATCCTCATGGGCTGCTGCCAAAACGTCAAAAACAGCCTATACTGAATCTACAATGTTGCAATGTTGTGCATAAACATCCATTTTCTGTAGCTTCAATATCAATTAAATAACTTGAAATATACCTTTTTTATGCACTTATATTCTAATATATGTAGTTGTTGTCTTTGAGAAACAGAATATATATTTTTTTTAAGATTATTGTCCCTTTAATTCAATAGTCTCATATGCCAGTGCCAGAAATGATTATTTTTTTGTCACTTAACAGGAAACAAATCTTGACATGAACAAGTAGAAATAAAACACAATAGTTTAGAGAAGGGAATTTGCAAGGAATAATTTGGCATTGAAGTATGGCAATTACAATGAAATATTACTTTATTATTTTAGAAATATAAGTAGTTTATAATGTCGTTTTGAAAGATGAAGAATGCACATAATTTCTATCAAAGTAGACACAACAAAATCCGAACTTGTTTATCGGCAATGATTCAATGTTTGTAAACCTCATTTGTGTGTAAAATATTTTAATGAAAATCATTAAATAATGTTGCATATGTATAATTGGAAATTGGAATGTCACCCTGAATATAAAGCTTCAGATATTTTCACCTAGATTACAAATCTTGCATTAGCCTTAAAAAGCAGCATTCAGGGGTCCCAACGCTGCTTTTTAACGCCCGCTGGTATTACAAGTCAGGCAGGAGAGGGTATACCAATCACTTTTTTTCCGCGATTTAGCATACCGCAAATCCCCTTATGTCAATTGCGTATCCTATCTAGTATCAAATGGCGATATTCCAGAGGGTGTCCAAGGACTAGACTGAGAGTGAGATGAAAACTCAAATGAAAAAGTATCTAATTAACAATGGTAAATATGTAGTAACTTACTCCATAAAAAGGAGAATCCGGCCATCACTTCAAAAAAGATAACAATCTTCCAGCTTAGATAAAAAGAAGGTTTATTGGCTCAACGCATTTCAACATTTTTAACGTCTTTTTCAAGAGCAGAAATAAAAACAAGTTAAAACCAATGAAGAGTGTGTTTGCTGTGGCAAATGGGGCCGGTTTATATACAGAAAATCAAATGTTCCAACTTCCTGTCTTGCGCAGGAAATTGGACTCACAAAAATAAAGTTTCCAAAATTATTTGTATCAATATCCAACCTAATTCATGTGTCTAATAAAACTATAATCAAAATATGCTGTGAATAACATTAAATAAAATTTAAATGTAAAATAGTATGGTTCGGTATTGATACGAATTCTAACCAATCAGAGTGCGTTTGCAATATGTTAACCAATGATGAAACTTCATAATAAAGAGTCCTCAAACGAGTTGTGTGTAGAGTGTAAGTTCCGTTTCAGGTCCGATTAGTGTTATGTGATATTCTCATCCTATCCAGGGCAAGCTGCTGTATAGCTGTGATGGAAAGTCCGCAGTCTGGTGATGTTAGCGAAGAAGTACCAAATCAAGTCCGTCTCTGGTATATCACATGATGGTAAAAAGTGGGAAGTCCGAAATGACGCTTACGTATAAGTTCTAATTATTATACATAATCATATCGATATTCTACAGAAAAGAAAAGAGAAAGCCGTGACCAGTAATTGTTCTTGGATACGTTTACAAAATTAGTTTACATAACCCTGATGTTGCATAATAATAATAAAGGAAAAAAACTGACATGAGTATTGCAATTTGCCTGAATATTTCATTTTACAGTAAAAAAAATATTACAACTTTGCAATAAAAAGATTCTGTATTTTCTGTGTGAACGTCTCTATTATGTGAACAATTCATTTGCAATTATAGGGAAATACAGCCTGTATTTCAATTTATTTAAAACATAATATATTAAGAAAAAACTAGCATTGTGTGCATATAATTATATTTATCCCAGCAACCTATATAACCTAATATATCATATCAGAACATGATAATCAAAACTTCCACAGTGAGTGACTACTATTTTTAACACCTTGTGCTTATAATTTGTCTATAAGAAAGGCCTGTGTGGCCTGATAATCTATCTAAAACATATTCATATAGAATTCTGTTTGTGGTGAAAATTCTTAAAGCAACAGTACCCACTTAAATTCTTAAAGATACTCTCTCTATCCCCAACCAGAGAAAAACTTTGATGTTAAATTCCTGGCATGAATTGCAGTGTAAGGGTACTCCCTGATCTTACAAAAAAAAAAAACAAGAAAAAAAACAAAACAAAAAAAAAAAAACACGAAGATCATGGATTACCCTTACACTGCAATTCATGCAAGGAATTTAACATCAAAAATTTTCTTTGGTTGGGGATTGAGAGAGTATCTTTACACTGGAGGGGAGGGACACTCGATAAAGAACTGGATAGGAGGGAACTTTGGTGGATACATACATTGAGAACATACAACCACTGGGGCCTAAATAAAGACATCAGAATAGCAGCCTTTGTTTAGGACATTGCATATCACTGAAGCCTAAATAAGGTCATCTAAATTAGTAGCCTTCATTTAGAACATTGTCCATTAAGGATAGATATTCATTCAAATATTTTTTTTTGTTATGCATATATTTTTTGTCATACATATAATTGCACTTTCATAATATCAAGACTCACGGCATAATAACATCAAAATGTGTACCGTCTCTTTAAAAATATTTACAACACATTCAATATAGAAATGCTTCTAAATTAGTTATTTCTTTAGGGCTCACAATTATAACTTTACACATTTGGTGTAAAAGTTCTTAATTATGTACTGTTTCTTTAAGAATTTAAGTGGGTACTGTTGCTTTAAGAATTTTCACCACAAACAGAATTCTATATGAATATGTTTTAGATAGATTATCAGGCCACACAGGCCTTTCTTATAGACAAATTATAAGCACAAGGTGTTAAAAATAATAGTCACTGTGGAATGTTTGATTATCATGTTCTGATATGATATATTAGGTTATATAGGTTGCTGGGATAAATATAATTATATGCACACAATGCTAGTTTTTTCTTAATATATTATGTTTTAAATAAATTGAAATATAGGCTGAATTTCTCTATAATTGCAAATGAATTGTTCACGTAATAGAGATGTTGTTCACACAGAAAATACAGAATCTTTTTATTGCGAAGTTGTAATAATTGTTTTACTGTAAATTGAAATATTCAGGCAAATTGCAATACTCATGTCAGTTTTTTTTCCCTTTATTATTATTATGCAACATCAGGGTTATGTAAACTTATTTTGTAAACATATCCAAGAATTACTGGTCACGGCTTTCTCTTTTCTTTTCTGTAGAATGTCTATATGATTATGTATAAAACAGAAAGAGCAACCATGTTGCTCAAAGCAAAGTTCAGGATAATATTGTATACTGAGAGAGGCTGTCACCCTCGCGACATGTAGTGTTAAGTGTGCGGGCAAACCAGGTAGCGGTACAACTTGTTCACTTAGCTTACAACAAATCTCAATCAGAGCAAGCAGGTCATGTGACTTTCCTGAGAGTATTGATAGGGCTGTATAATCGTAATGTCTCTGAGCAGTTACTTTTAAATGCCGGCCGATATTCCAGAAGAGGGGGGGCTCAGCACAAGCAAACAATACGCTCACCAAATGGCCCGTTATTAAGTTATAGGAGAGAATGATGTGGTAATAATGGTAGTAGCCTGTCAGCTCGAGTACATCAGTAGCGTTAATCAGGCTTACGTTCAACACACTATCATACCTCCGTAGTTAAGAATCGGGTCTTAATAGATCAGTCCATAAATCTGTTTGATTTTCACCCTGTCTAAATGCTCAGGACTTTATTTACTTTCTAAGGCAGCAAATTTCTACCTATACAGTTATTATACAGGGAGTGCAGAATTATTAGGCAAGTTGTATTTTTGAGGATTAATTTTATTATTGAACAACAACCATGTTCTCAATGAACCCAAAAAACTCAATAATATCAAAGCTGAATAGTTTTGGAAGTAGTTTTTAGTTTGTTTTTAGTTATAGCTATTTTATAGCTATATCTGTGTGTGCAGGTGACTATTACTGTGCATAATTATTAGGCAACTTAACAAAAAACAAATATATACCAATTTCAATTATTTATTTTTACCAGTGAAACCAATATAACATCTCAACATTCACAAATATACATTTCTGACTTTCAAAAACAAAACAAAAACAAATCAGTGACCAATATAGCCACCTTTCTTTGCAAGGACACTCAAAAGCCTGCCATCCATGGATTCTGTCAGTGTTTTGATCTGTTCACCATCAACATTGCGTGCAGCAGCAACCACAGCCTCCCAGACACTATTCAGAGAGGTGTACTGTTTTCCCTCCTTGTAAATCTCACATTTGATGATGGACCACAGGTTCTCAATGGGGTTCAGATCAGGTGAACAAGGAGGCCATGTCATTAGATTTTCTTCTTTTATACCCTTTCTTGCCAGCCACGCTGTGGAGTACTTGGACGCGTGTGATGGAGCATTGTCCTGCATGAAAATCATGTTTTTCTTGAAGGATGCAGACTTCTTCCTGTACCACTGCTGGAAGAAGGTGTCTTCCAGAAACTGGCAGTAGGACTGGGAGTTGAGCTTGACTCCATCCTCAACCCGAAAAAAGCCCCACAAGCTTATCTTTGATGATACCAGCCCAAACCAGTACTCCACCTCCACCTTGCTGGCGTCTGAGTCGGACTGGAACTCTCTGCCCTTTACCAATCCAGCCACGGGCCCATCCATCTGGCCCATCAAGACTCACTCTCATTTCATCAGTAAATAAAACCTTAGAAAAATCAGTCTTGAGATATTTCTTGGACCAGTCTTGACGTTTCAGCTTGTGTGTCTTGTTCAGTGGTGGTCGTCTTTCAGCCTTTCTTACCTTGGCCATGTCTCTGAGTATTGCACACCTTGTGCTTTTGGGCACTCCAGTGATGTTGCAGCTCTGAAATATGGCCAAACTGGTGGCAAGTGGCATCTTGGCAGCTGCACGCTTGACTTTTCTCAGTTCATGGGCAGTTATTTTGCGCCTTGGTTTTTCCACACGCTTCTTGCGACCCTGTTGACTATTTTGAATGAAACGCTTGATTGTTCGATGATCACGCTTCAGAAGCTTTGCAATTTTAAGAGTGCTGCATCCCTCTGCAAGATATCTCACTATTTTTGACTTTTCTGAGCCTGTCAAGTCCTTCTTTTGACCCATTTTGCCAAAGGAAAGGAAGTTGCCTAATAATTATGCACACCTGATATAGGGTGTTGATGTCATTAGACCACACCCCTTCTCATTACAGAGATGCACATCACCTAATATGCTTAATTGGTAGTAGGCTTTTGAGACTATACAGCTTGGAGTAAGACAACATGCATAAAGAGGATGATGTGGTCAAAATACTCATTTGCCTAATAATTCTGCACACAGTGTATATACACTGTTGAATATCGTGCTGTGTTTGTGTGGGATTTCATTTGGTTTCTAGAAATAAAAAAGGACTTATGATATATTAGTACTGCGGTACAAACAGGCAAAGTAGCTGCTTAGCACTTTTGGATAAAGATATATATTTTGAATATGGATAACATGTCACAGCCAGGCTCTTTTTTCTCTCTTAATGAGATGGATGAAGAAAATTGGGATGCATTGGAATTAACAGATGTGTTTGAAAGTGATACACCTAACACATTATTAGGAGATTATTTTTATGATCTGGAGAATTTAAAGAAGAAGGAGCAAAAGCTAAAATGGGATAAATGGATTCTCTCTAATATATATTAGTATAAAGATGATTCCCAGGGGTCTAAGGATTAATAAATTTCCCACCTATGATGTAAAGGACCCTGGGTTCATTGAAAGATGGAATCAGGCTCTAACGGATAGCTCACTTAAGCTTATAGCCCTTTTAATTGAATATAAGGACATAATGTTGATAGAAGTTAAAGATAAGATAACCACTTTACAGAGTGATATGAATAAGTATAAATTGTGTAATGTCTATCCTGAATATGATGCCATACTTAAGAATGTTATTGAGGAGTCTAAGAAATTAATCATCCAAATTAAACACTCTAAATATATACGTGACCAGAAAGATTATAGCAATGGTACAGTGTATATTTGGCAAAAGAAACAAAGGGGTAGAGTATGGTCTCAGACACATAATAACAGATCTAGAGTTCAACATACAGGTCAGGATATTACACCAGGTAAATCTGGAAAAGAAGAAATAAATAAGCCAATCAGAGTGTCTGGAGTGAAACAGGTAGCTTTCTCTGACTCTGAGCCTGAGCAGACAGATGAGGACAGATTTGCCTCTAGTTTTGAGGATGAGGGCTGCTCTGGCTCAGAGGGAGAGATAACTGAATTATTGGAGAATACAGAATTTAATTCTATGCCAAGAAGTATTCTAAAGGATCCCAAGGGAGAAGTGATGGGAGCTGTACCAAAGAGGGGTAGAAGGGGTCGTCGCAGAAGGGGACGGTCCCTCTATTCCCAGTCTGGCATTAATAGAGAAACAGCTACTAATGATGTGGGATCTAATATGCAGGTTTTTCAGTGGGCTCCAAAACAACTGAGAGGGGGAGGGAGGGGCTACACGCAAAGGAAAGAGGATACATCCATCCAGTCTTAGAGGTACCCATTGAGGGAAAGCAGGAGCACCAGGGGGCACAGATACCAGTAGGTGATTTCTCAGTGGTTAACTTATCCACCCACCAACTTACTGATGTTGAGAGAAAAGTCCTGGGGTATGGTCTGAATTTTGTCCCATCTAGGGATTTTGATTTATTCCAGACCATATTGGATGTAAACAAGATGATAAGGGATCTTACCTTAAGGAAATTTTTCTCCACATCTCCTGATAGTAGGCCCAATGAAGTACATACCCAGGGGAGGGGGAGGGATTTTCCTGACATGCCATTTAATGATGCCTGTGCCTTAATAGATCTAGAAGACCTGAGTGGTACACAGGAGGCTAGCTCAGAAGTCTCACTAATGAGCCCAAAGCAACACAATTTGAAATCGCGGTCTAAGTTTTACCCACTACAAGATAGGGGTAAAAGTCTTGAGGTTTTTCATAAGAGAGTAATTGAAGACTTTACTAGGTTAGATGAATCCAGAAAACATGACTATTACTCCAATCTGTCTAGGTTGGTAAAAGAGGCCATTGCCACACTACAAAACAACAAGGAAGTGGTAATACGCCAATCAGATAAAGGGGGAAGTGTTGTCCTACTTGATACAGGTGCCTATATCCAAGAGGCACTAAGGCAACTAGAGGACCCTGAAGCATGCATGGAATTGTCTCGGGATCCTACACCAGAGTACAAGGCTACCCTAAGGGACCTTTTGGATGATGGGGTGGAGATGGGCATTATTGATGAACAGACATATGATTGTCTACTTGTAGATAGTCCGGTAATGCCCATCTTTCACCACCTCCCTAAGGTCCATAAGAGCCTGGTGGATGTACAGGGTAGGCCAATAGTGGCGGGAATTGGTTCCCTCTTGGAACCTTTGTCCAGGTGGGTGGATCAATTCCTACAACCACTAGTTCGTAAATTACCCAGCTTCGTGAAGGACACCACCCATGTGCTCTCCAGACTTGAGGATGTCATCTGGGAGGAGGAGTACAGTTGGGCAACCATTGATGTTGTGTCCCTGTACTCCTCCATACCACACGAACATGGTTTGCAAGCTGTTTCTTTCTTTTTGAAAAGAGAAACTGACCTTTCTCCTGAACATGGAGAGTATGTGCTGAGAGTGGTTAATTTTCTACTCCGGCATAATTTCTTCATGTTTAGGAAAAGATTTTACCTCCAGAGGCATGGAACTGCTATGGGGGCAAAGTTTGCCCCCTCCTACGCCAATCTGTTTATGGGATGGTGGGAGCGGTTCCACATCCTTGGGGGTAACAGAAACTACACTCAATATATCATTAAATACCTACGCTATATTGATGACCTGCTGGTCATCTGGTCAGGCAGTAAAGACCAACTAGATACTTTGGTTGATATGCTCAATCTCAATAGTGTTGGTCTACGTTTCACCTTTGAGTGGAATCAGACTAGCATAAACTACCTGGATGTTACCCTCAGATTTGATGGTGATACTGGGGGGGGTATCCTTGTCTCTCTACAGGAAACCTATCTCCGGGAATACGCTGTTACATGCCAGGAGTAGTCATCCTAGGCATGTTTTCAAAGGAATAGCTAAAGGCCAATTTATGCAGATAAAAAGGAATTGTTCCCGGAGAGAGGATTTCCTGAGAGAGAGCGAGGATTTGAAAGTGAGATTGAGAGAAAGAGCTTATTCCAAAAATTTGGTTAATAAGACCTTTATGGAAGTATCTGCAATGGACATTACAACCAATTTGATAAGGTCTGTAAAGTTATTGAAAGGAACTTGCCTATACTTCGAGGCGACACAGTACTGAGACAGATTATGGAGCATGGATGTAATTTCATCTATAAACATAACTTGACCCTGGGTAACATTTTGTCTCCCAGTATGTTGCCCCAACAGGATAGTGGTAGTTCATGGTTAAAAGTCAAGGGAACATACATATGTGGTAAAAAAACATGTAAGTCATGTGACCACATGGTTGTTTCAAAGACCTTTTCTTCTACCAAAACGCTGGAGGTTTTTGACACTAGGGGTTGCATCAAATGTGGCAGTAGATATGTAATTTACTTGATTGAATGCACCCAGTGTAAAAAACAGTATGTAGGCAGAACCACCAGGCCTGTGGGTAAGAGGATCAGGGAACATCTCTCCTATGTCTCCCAAGAAAGGGCTGTTTCTGCCCTATCCAAACATTTCTTGAAGGTACACATGGGAGATGTTGGAACCCTCAGGTGGCGGGCTATCGAGTCAGTAAGGGGAGGTGATTTATTTCATATCCTCTCCAGGCAAGAGATTTACTGGATACATAGGCTCGGTAGCCTGATACCTGAGGGTTTCAATTCGGAATTTGACATTATAAATTACTGGCACAGATAGTTTCATTCTGGATTTGGCTAAGATATACTAACATAGTCTTTTCGATATCCACCACTCTATGGGCTTTATGGCATCCCTTTAGGTAAATAAACTATTTAACTATTTAACTATTTGTTCATTTATTCTATTAACATAAATTTCCATTTTTATATTATGTATTTCAGGCTAGTGTATGAAATAATAAGAGTAATATTTGACTTCATGGTTCTTTAGATCTTACTCCACTACTAATAATAATAAATGTTTTAAATGGTTCTTTGGTATGTTGGTATTTATGAACATGAGTTTGTATCTTATTAATTAGGAATTTACTATTTATCATTGATGCTTTTTGCTGTCTGTTTTTTACATTTGTTGATACTTTTACTTATAAATTGGTCACATATACCTGGAAGTCTAAAGTTTATGCCCAGAGTTATCTTATCTATGTACTTTCCTTACGCTATTATATTATATTATGTATTCTCTCCATCTGCATATTATATATTTTGTATATATGTATATATATTTACTGCTTTCCCAATACAGTCAAGAGTTACAAGGTATTTTTAATCTAATTAATTTGAGTTAGTTTGTTACCAGTCCCATTTGGGGAGTGGTTAACAGGTATATAAGGTGTACTCCTTGTATACCTGACACAGTCTATGACTACGGCCACACTGGGCCGAAACCGGTCAGACTTTTCTACTTGTCTCTCTTGCTGAGAGTTTTATCTGCATGTTTTATCCTTGAATTACTTCAATAAAGTTTGCCTTTTACATATGGAACTGGAACTCAATTGACTTTTTCTCCCACACTTGGATGTACTTTGGATAGTGCTTTGTTTTTTATGATTATGTATAATAATTAGAACTTGTACGTAAGCATCATCTCGGACTTCCCCCTTTTTACCATCATGTGATATACCAGAGACGGACTTGATTTGGAACTTCTTCGCTAACATCACCGGGCTGCAGACTTTCCATCACAGCTATACAGCAGCTTGCCCCGCATAGGATGAGAATATCACATGACACTAATCGGACCTGAAACGGAACTTACACTCTACACACAACTCGTTTGAGGACTCTTTATTTCGAAGTTTCATCATTGGTCAACATATTGCAAACACACTCTGATTGGTTAGAATTCGTATCAATACCGAACCATACTATTTTACATTTAAATTTTATTTAATGTTATTCAACAGCATATTTTGATTATAGTTTTATTAGACACAGAATTAGGTTGGATATTGATACAAATTATTTTGGAAACTTTATTTTTGTGAGTCCAATTTCCTGTGCAAGACAGGAAGTTGGAACATTTGATTTTCTGTATATATACCGGCCCCATTTGCCACAGCAAACACACTCTTCATTGGTTTTAACTTGTTTTTATTTCTGCTCTTGAAAAAGATGTTAAAAACGTTGAAACGCGTTGAGCCAATAATCCTTTTTATCTAAGATGGAAGATTGTTATCTTTTTTGCTGTGACGGCCGGATTCTCCTTTTTATGGAGTAAGTTACTACATATTTACCATTGTAAATTGGATACTTTTTCATTTGATTTTCCATCTCACTCTCAGTCTAGTCCTTGGACACCCTCTGGAATATCGCCATTTGATACTAGAGTCATCTGGATTATCGCCAGCTGATATCATACTCCAGACTAGCAGATATTATGCAACTTACGAAGTGAGAATACTGCACCTTTTTTTAATTGGCTTTTATACACACTTCAAGCCTTTTCTCTCTTCATTCACTAGAGAGACAAAACTACCAAACAGACCTGCGCCATCTATTACCACTATCCTAATAGGATTTTTCCTACCTTAATTCCGATTGGCTGATATGATTCTATCAGCCAATCGGAATTGAAGGGACGCCATCTTGGATGACGTCACTTAAAGGAACCTTCATTCTTCAGTCACCATCGGATGGAAGAGGATGCTCCGCGTCGGATGTCTTCAAGATGGACCCGCTCCGGATGGAAGAAGATAGAAGATGCCGCCTGGATGAAGTCTTCTGACGGTCCGGATGTCCTCTCCTGGCCGGATTGGATGAAGACTTCTGCCCTTCTGGACGTCAACTTGTGCCCGGCTGGGTGAAGACGGCTCAAGGTAGGTTGATCTTCAAGGGGGTAGTGTTAGGTTTTTTAAGGGGAGGATTGGGTGGGTTTTAGAGTAGGGTTGGGTGTGTGGGTGGTGGGTTGTAATGTTGGGGGGTATTGTATTTTTTTTACAGGTAAAAGAGCTGATTACTTTTGGGCAATGCCCCGCAAAAGGCGCTTTTAAGGGCTATTTGTAATTTAGTATAGGGTAGGGAATTTTATTATTTTGGGGGGCTTTTTTATTTTATTAGGGGGATTAGATTAGGTGTAATTAGTTTAAAAAAATTGTAATTCTTTTTTTATTTTCTGTAATTTAGTGTTTGTTCTTTTGTACTTTAGTTTATTTAATTTAATTGTAATTAATTGTAGTTAATTGTAGGTACTTTATGTAATTAATTTAATGATAGTGTAGTGTTAGGTGTAATTGTAATTTAGGTTAGGATTTATTTTATAGGTAAATTTGTACTTATTTTAACTAGGAAGTTATTAAATAGTTAATAACAATTTAATAACTATTCTACCTAGTTAAAATAAATACAAAGTTGCCTGTAAAATAAATATATATCTTAAGCTAGATACAGTGTAACTATTAGTTATATTGTAGCTAGCTTAAGGTTTATTTTATTGGTAAGTATTTAGTTTTAAATAGGAATAATTTATTTAATTGTAGTAAATTTATTTAGATGTATTTAAATTATATTTAAGTTAGGAGGGTGTTAGGGTTAGACTTGGGTATAGGGGTTAATGAATTTATTATAGTGGCGGCGATGTTGGCGGCAGCAGATTAGGGGTTAATAAATTTAATATAGTTGCGGCGACATTGGGGGGGCAGATTAGGGGTTAATAAATATAATGTAGGGTTCGGCGATTTTGGGGGCAGTAGATTCGGGGTTCCTAAGTATAATGTAGGTGGCGGCGATGTCCGGAGCGGCAGATTAGGGGTTAATAATATAATGTAGGTGGCTACGATGTCAGGGGTGGCGGATTATGGGTTAATAAGTGTAAGATTAGGGGTGTTTAGACTCAGGGTTCATGTTAGGGTGTTAGGTGCAGACATAAAATTCATGCCCCCATAGGAAACAATGGGGCTGTGTTAGGAGCTGAACGCTGCTTTTTTGCAGGTGTTAGGTTTTATTTCAGCCAGCTCAGCCCCATTGTTTCCTATGGGGAAATCGTGCATGAACACATTTTGCCAGCTTACCACTACCGTAAGCAGCGCTGTTATTACAATGAGATGTGGAGCTAAATTTTGCTCAACACTCACTTTTCTGAGGCTAACGCCGGCTTGAAGGAAACCTGTAATACCAGCGTTGTCTTAAGTGAGTGGTGAGAAAAAAAGTCTCGTTAGCACCGCACAGCCTTACCGACAAAAAATCGTAATCTAGCCATTTGTTTCCTTGCCAACTTACAGCAAACTGTAAAACACTTCTTTTTAAATTAACATACCACATTTAGGACTAGATTACGAGTGGAGCGCTAACAGTTACACGCAAGCAATAAGGGGTTTAACAGGGGTGTTTGCTTGCATCAGATTTTCTGCTTGCATTACAAAGTAAACATAGATTCAATCACTTGAGCGCAGTTACAGTTGACGCTCATCTGCTGAACACCTAAACTATCCTCTACCCTAAAATTCCAGTGTAGACCCCCACCTAAACTGACCTTCCATGTCTACCGGCACTCGCATTATGTTGCTTTTTGGTCTTCAATCTGCCATGCATACACAGCTTTTAAAGAACACATCTATTTTAATATGATTAGATCTAGTTTATATGTATGAACATATTTCTTCTCATAATATATGACAAAAATGTACCTTATTTGAAAGTTAAATTATAGCTTTAACTCTTTTTCTAAACTGCTCTGTCACAGTGCGGCATGTTAAAACATCACAACACTCTGCTTCCTTCTCGAGCTTGCAAACCATGGGGCCTATCTATCTAAGCTCCAAAAGGATCTTGATGGTCTGTGTTTCTGGCGAGTCTTCAGACTCGCCAGAAACAGCAGTTATGAAGCAGCGGTCACAAAGGCCGCTGCTCCATTACCTGTCCACCTGCTCTGAGCAGGCAGACAGAAATCACCGGAAATCAACCCAATCGAGTACGATTGGGTTGATTGACACCCCCTGCTGGTGGCCCATTGGCCGCAAGTCTGCAGGGGGCGGCGTTGCACCAGCAGCTCTTGTGAGCTGCTGGTGCAATGCTGAATACGGAGAGCGTATTGCTCTCCGTAATTAGCAAGGTCTGGCGGACCTGATCCGCACTGTCGGATCATGTCCGCCAGACCTTGTTAAATAGAGGCCCATGCCTGCTCTGTACTGTAATAGGCATTGAGCTGGCGTACTATAGTGGCCCTGTTCTTTGAGATCACATGTGGTGAATGTGATAGCAATGTAAGTATGTGGCCAGAGATGGGAGGCCTTGAGGGAAAAATATTCTGGTGTTTATGTACATTAAATGTGTCTGTGCCAAGTCCTGCAGTTTCTTAAATATGCATTATATATACGCATTTAATGTACAATCACTTTTATCTTATATATAAGGTGCTCACTTGTTGGCATTTCGGTACAAGTGTGTGTACACAAGCCAACAGTGTGTCTGATCTGGGGTATAATTTTGTTTTCAGAGAGGTCATCAGTCTGTTTTACAATGTTGGTTCTATTTTGTATTATATGAGAGAATAGATAGACTAGTCAGCCTGTTAGTGTTCTAGAGTAGATGTGTTGTTCAGAATGTTTTTTCTAAACAGCAGTTCCACCAAGGTGTTTTTGTTTCTTCACTGAATGTGTAGATACCAGAAGAAGACCAGCAGTTTGTTTGTCACCATATGAGGATATAAGGAGACAAGTAGTATTATGTTCCACATTATATAAGTATATGCACAGAGGCAAGTAGCATGTTCCAAACTTTTTGGTATCACAGTGAAATTAACAGCATACGAAGTGGAGTGTCTTTTAACATTGAGATAACCATCATGCCTGTTGTATAAGGTGAATACAATGTCCAGCAGTTTATCTGTTTTGCAGTATGTACATTCAACTGTATGCGTGTGTGACAGAGAGAGTTAGGGGCTGATTTATCAAAGTTTTAACTGTGAATGTGCTGGAATTCCGCATCAAATTAGAAGCCAAGTTAATCCGGCATAGTTAACACAGCGTCAATGTTGAAATGTTCGACATAATATATGCTCCCGTAAGATCAATAAAATGCAAATCGATGCTTGCATTATTCAAGCATAATACTGATCATCCACCTTCATATTCGACTCTATTTGAGCGTATTACTGATGATCCACCTTCACATTCAACTCTTTTTGACCCTCTCACCAGTTTATCAAACATTCAACATGTACGCTTGTGTCTATTCTGACGCAGTGTACCTATCCTTCAAACCATCACCTTTGAGGCAGCGAATGCCATAAAAATCAATGGGAGTCTGAAAACACAGATATGTTTGCGATACTTTTCTGACGCGGAAGTAGTATATTAATGAACCATCTGAATCATGAAGTATAATAAAAATGTTCCATCTTATGTGTACATATATATTTCAATATGGTTAACTGCAGGTCTTATGGTACAATAATAGATGTCTGAAAATATGTTTAGGGCTCACCCTGATTCCTAGACATTTTTTAGCAAAGGATATCAAGAGAACAAAGCATATTAAATAATAAAAATCAACTAGAAAGTTGATTAAAATTGTATACTCTTTCTAAATCATGTTTGTGAATGTTAATAAACAACATTGTTCTTTAATACAGTGATGTTCGTGAGTAAGAAACTTCAAACAATATGGCATTGACTGTCCATTTAAGTTAGCACATTTTAAAACATAAAAGTGTGTTCTTGATTTTGTTACCTTGAGAGGATATAGATGATGTGGGAGGTGGTTCTATAAGAGTTACCTCCACTATAAAAACATTTTTTTATATAGTCATATGAAGGTTAGCATGTCAATAAAAGTACAAATTACATTAACAGACATATCAATGACCAGAATCAATCACCAACCTTTTAACAAACAATGTTCTGCTCCTTCCTTGATGGAGTAATCAAACTCCTTATAAAACCCCACAAAGTCATTAATTGGTCTATACTTGAATAGTAATGTGTGGCACAGAAGTAATTACTTTAATTGCAGCAATCAATATGGCGCGTCCACCTGCATTTACAGCTGGTGAACTTGGCATAATAAAAGGGTGTGGTTAACAACACAGAAAAGTTCAGTTATATATACAGTTTGTATTGTGAGATAGTTCTGAACGATGGGGATGATTAATATGATTCATTTTGCAATACTGCATCTACACAGAACAAGGCGGTTGATGATCCAGCAAAGAATGAGAGTATTCTTACCCAAAATTGGCCTCCATGCCCTCAGTGATAGAAGGTGATTCGTAGATTCCAGAATAATATGGTTTATATAGAGAAACTGGAAATTAAAGACTCTCTGGAACCACTCACAGAGAGGACTCGGGCAATCCCTGGGATGGTGAAATTACTGTCTGTCCTATATTTCCTGGCAAATGGATCATTCCAAGCTGTGATGAGTCTAGCAATTGGTATGAGCCAGGCAACCTCCTCCCGTCATTTAAAGGTAGTTCTTAATGCCTTGCACCAATGGCTAGTACATTATGTCTATTTCCCCAAAACACCGGAGGAGTGGCATAATGTAAAGCTACTGTTTTACCAGATTGCTGGGATGCCAAACATATTGGGGGGGGGGGGGGCGATAGATTGCACACACATATCAGTGCAGCCTCCCAAGGGAAGAGAGGAGGCATACAGGGACAGGAAGCAGAACCACTCCCTGAATATTCAGGTCACCTGGGATGCCCAATTAAGAATAATGAGCGTCTACTCTGGATTCCCCAGTTCAAGTCACAACTCATTCATCATTAGCAATTTGGCTATATACAATCCATTCCAGGATGGGGCAAATGCCAGAGGTGATTCTACTAGGTAAATATCTCTTATAAATATTCATATACTGTATGTATTATATAGGATTAATTCATTCTTATTGCTAATATCAATTCTCTATTTCTTTCACACAGGAAATTCTGGATATTCCTGTCTTCTGTGACTGTTCACACTACTGCAGAACAAGTGAGCTATAATGAGGCTCACATTTCCACAAGATGTGTAATAGAGCGCACAATTGGGGTATTGAAGAGATGTTTCCGCTGTTTGGACAGCTCTGGTGGAGTTCTTCAATATGCCCCCCAAAAAGTCTAACTCCCTTTCCTCATATTTTGCATGCTTCACAACATTGCCATTACAATGCAAAATATAGATCTTGAGAATTTAGATGTCTCTGAGTATGACGATCATTTTGCACCCTTAGAGCAAAATGATGCAAGGGAAGTCCAAGCAAGAGCTGACTATATTCAGGCAGTATTTGGCCAATAATGATGTAATTATTCAGTGTTGTACATACTGGTATGTTTATTTTTGTAATGTTATTTTTGTTTATTGCATTCAACCAAAATATGTATATTTTGGCTATCTTGCAATTATTTACTTTCAATTTTTTTTAAACATATATTTAAAAATATATAGTAAAATAAATATTCTTCATTGCACACTTGAAAGTGTTTCTTTGATAGTCCATTTATTTGTGCAGATTTAAATCAGCAAAATAGTTTGAAATGCTAACTATATTTCGAACATGGTTTTACTCTCTCATGTTTGGGAATTTTAAAGGGACAGTATAGTCACAATTAAACCTTCATGAATCAGATAGGGCATGTAATTATAAGCAACATTCCTATTTACCTTTATCATTAAATGTGCTTTGTTCTCTTGGAATTCCTATTTGAAAGATAAACCTAGGTAGGCTCATGTGATAATATCTAAGTACATGAAGGGTGACTCTTATCACATGCTGTTTTATTTGCTTTTCACAACAGGGGGGTGCTAGTTCATGTGAGCCTTATAGATAACATTGTGATCACGCACGTAGCTTGTGGCAGACACTGCACTTATTGGCTAATATGCAAGTCAATAGATAATAAATTAAATGTCATGTGATAAGAGGGCTGTCAGAAGATGCTTAGATACAAGGTAATCAGAGGTAAAAAGTATATTAAAGGGACATGAAACACAAATATTTGCTTTCATGATTTATGTAGAACATAAAATATTGAAAAAGTGTCCCGTTTACTTCTATTATAAAATGTGCTTCATTCTCTTGGTATTATTTGTTGAAGGAGCAGCATTGCACTACTGCTTTATAACTGAACACATGGATAAGTCAATGACAATCGGTATATATATATATATATATATATATATATATATATATATATATACAGCAAATGGTGTGTATGAACTCCCACTGTATTCCAACAACTGCCAGGGAGAGAGAAATAGAAAGAGTGAAAATAAGCACTCACTGGGCTTCAGATAGCCATGTCAACCAAATTCTTTATTGCGCGCTGTAACGTTTCGGCAACAAACACTGTCCCTTCTTCTGACAATTAAAAATTGAAAAAGCTGCCTTTTATAGGCCCCCAACACCCTCCCTCGTGAATTAGACCAATCAAGGCCATCCTGTGTACAGGCTCCATACATACATAAACCCCATTGGCTGATAAACAAACTGTCATAGTTTCAAAAAAAAATCATAATATCAAAAATTCAAATGAAACTAACCTCAGGGACCCCCATCAGAACAAATAAGAAGAAAAAGGTAATCTAGTATGTATTACCAACATACACAAAACCAAATGCGTAACTTAAACAGATATACGGAAACCCCGTGCAAAAAAAGGGGCCAACCCATAGCCGTCCAATTACTACCCGACCTTAGGCGTGATGTCATAATGTTCCACCCCTAACAAGAATGAAAAATATCTGTCAGTACTAACGCACCATATACGGTATATCCCTAGAGATCCATAAGGAACTAAATCAAACCTAAACCGCATCATATAGCTAAATGCCCCACCAACAGTTAGGTATACACCACGAAGCGAAGCACCCGGTCCCCATGACAGATCACGGTATACCCATGTTCGGCACAAACCTCTGCATGCTGTTCATAAACACGTCATTGTATATACCGATGACTAGGATACACATGTTCCAACATAAACATAGAGGAGGATCAAAGTCAACATGCACCCAACAATCAGCAGCTAGAACCTAGGTTCATTGCTGATCCTGAGCGTAGCCTACATAAGATTTTCAGCAAAGGATAACAAGAGAAGGAAGCCAATTTAAATAATATAAGTAAATGCCAAAGTAGATAAAAATCACATGCCATTTCTGAATCATGAAAGAAAATAATTGGGATTCATGTCCCTTTAATAGAAGGGATTATCTATTATTTTTAACACTAAAACCTCTGGTGTAGATTTACCCTTTAATAAACAGATTAAAGTATATCTGACCCATGCATTGAATTTAAACAACAAGCATTTTAAAACAATGGATTATGTAAAAAAAAAAAATCAAAACATACAAATAAATAAATCAAGAAAATCATTTTAATCATAATAATCTTTAAATAAGAAAACCAAATATAAGCATTTGTTCCATGCATATGACAAAAAAATAAAATAGATATATATTATAATACATACAGTACATATATATTTACACATAAAAGGGTCTATTCTTTAGACCTCTTGGAGGCAGGTTGAGATTGCGGATATGATCTCTCCTTTGCAGACCTTAATAATTCATTCAGGGTCCCCTGAATCAATAGTAAGAGATTGTTCTGGAAGTTCCTATTGTCCAGGTCTGCTCTCTCCCTGCGATCCAACTCATTCTGCTCTATAGCTACACTGTGCCTGTCTGTTGCTAACCTCTCCCTATCTAATTCTATTCTCTCTGTATCTAGTAATATTCTCTCCCTATCTAAAGCTATTCTGTCCCTATCTAATTCAATGCCCCTCTCTAGTATCTGCCCCTATTGCTGGACATATACTTCTATTGCCCCAAGCAATTCCTGGTGATCAGTCCTCTACTACCTCCCCAGATTGACCATCTTGTGCATTGCTGCATCTTCTGGTAGAATTTGATGTTCAGGTGCAGGAGCAGCAGAGCCAGGAGCAGTAGGGGCAGGAGCAGCAGGGCCAGGAGGAGCAGGGCCAGAAGCAGCAGGGCCAGGAGCAACAGGGGCAGAAACAGCAGGGGCAGGAGCAGATGGAGCCAATGTTTCTTGGGAGCTTTCCTGCTCCTCTAATTCCTGAGACAGTACGTCTCCTAAAAACTCCTCTGATTTGTCATAGATATTCTCACAAATCTCTCTCAGAGCAATTGTCAGCTCCTCTAAGATCCGATGTGCATGTTCAGTATCTAAAGAAAATGTAAAATAAAAATATTATAATCACATGTAATTTCAAGGGAAAGATTAAAGGGATATGACAGTCTAAATTTAAAACACTTTTAAAATCAATTTTAAAATGTTTCAAATGATTGGAAATTTAAAAACATTTCTATAATTCCTTTGTTTCTTTTTAAAGGGCTAGGAAAGTCATAGTTAAACATGCATGATTCAGATATGAGAGTATGTTATTTTAAGACACGTTTTCATTCACTTCTATTTTCAAATGTGCTTTGATCTTGGTATGTTCATTAGAAAAATAAAGAAACACATATGCTACACTAGTGGAAGAAGGGTTGCCACCTGTCCCTTAAAATACGGAACACTTCTAAGTTACATATGCTGCATGGTGTACAGGGAGGAATATGAATAGTGCTGTACAGAAACACAATACATGTTCCTCCCTGCAGCATGTGTAACTCACAAGGAAAAGATGGCTGAGGTGGCAACCCTAAGTGGAAGGTAGATGCTGGTTGTTGCCTGCACACATTTGTCTCTTTTGATTGTCTAACTATCACCTAGATTACGAGTTATGCGTTAGAGGCTGTGTTGTGCTCACTTACAGACAGCGCTGGTATTACGGGTTTTTACAAACCAGACAAGAAGTGAGTGTTGAGCAAAATTTTGCTCATTACCGCACTCCAATACCAGCGCTGCTTACGTTAGCGGTGAGCTGGTGTAACGTGCTTGTGCACGATTTCCCCATAGGACTCAACAAGGAGAGCCAGCTGAGAAAAAGTCTAACACCTGCAAAAAAGCAGTGTAAAACTCCTTATCGCAGCCCCATTGATTCCTATGGGGAATAACACCCTAACATGAACCCTGAGTCTAAACACCCCTAATCTTACACTTATTAACCCCTAATCTGCCTCCCCCGACATTGCCGACACCTACATTATAATTATTAACCCCTAATCTGCCGCTCCGGACACCGCCGCCACCTACATTATACTTATGCACCCCTAATCTGCTGCCCCCAACATCGCCGACACCTACATTATATTTATTAACCACTACTCTGCCACCCCCAATGCCGCCCCCACCTTCCTACACTTATTAACCCCTAATCTGCCGCCCCCAATGTCACCACCACTATAATACACATATTAACCCCTAAACCGTTGCACTCCTGCCTCGCAAACATTAGTTAAATATTATTAACCCCTAATCTGCCGGCCCTAACATCGACACCACCTACCTACATTTATTAACCCCTAATCTGCTGCCCTCAACGTCGCCGCCACTATATTTAAGTTATTAACCCAAAACCTGTCTAACCCTAAACCTAATACCCCCTAACTTAAATATAATTAAAAGAACTCAAAATAAATATTCCTATCATTAACTAAATTATTCCTATTTAAAACTAAATACTTACCTATAAAATAAACCCTAAGCTAGCTACAATATAACTAATAGCTATCTTAGGCCTAGATTTGGAGTTTTGTCGGTAACGACCCGCGTAGCTAACGCCGGCTTTTTTCTGGCCGCACCATAAAAATAACTCTGGTATTGAGAGTCCACATAAAGGCTGCGTTAGGCTCCAAAAAAGGAGCGTAGAGCATTTTTAACGCAGCTTCAACTCTCGATACCAAAGTTGCTTACGCAAGCGGCCAGCCTCAAAAACGTGCTTGTGCACGATTCTCCCATAGAAAACAATGGGGCTGTTTGAGCTGAAAAAAAACCTAACACCTGCAAAAAAGCCGCGTTCAGCTCCTAACGCAGCCCCATTGTTTGCTATGGGGAAACACATCCTACGTCTGCACCTAACACCCTAACATGTACCCCAAGTCTAAACACCCCTAACCTTACACTTATTAACCCCTAATCTGCCTCCCCCGCTATCGCTAACCCCTGCATATTATTATTAACCCCTAATCTGCCGCTCCGTAAACCGCCGCTACTTACATTATCCCTATGTACCCCTAATCTGCTGCCCTAACATCGCTGACCCCTATATTATATTTATTAACCCCTAATCTGCCCCCCACGACGTCGCCTCCACCTGCCTACACTTATTAACCCCTAATCTGCCGACCGGACCTGAGCGCTACTATAATAAAGTTATTAACCCCTAATCCGCCTCACTAACCCTATAATAAATAGTATTAACCCCTAATCTGCCCTCCTTAACATCGCCGACACCTAACTTCAATTATTAACCCCTAATCTGCCGACTGGAGCTCACCGCTATTCTAATAAATGTATTAACCCCTAAAGCTAAGTCTAACCCTAACACTAACACCCCCCTAAGTTAAATATAATTTACATCTAACGAAATTAATTATCTCTTATTAAATAAATTATTCCTATTTAAAGCTAAATACTTACCTGTAAAATAAATCCTAATATAGCTACAATATAAATTATAATTATATTATAGCTATTTTAGGATTAATATTTATTTGACAGGCAACTTTGTAATTATTTTAACCAGGTACAATAGCTATTAAATAGTTAAGAACTATTTAATAGCTACCTAGTTAAAAAAATTACAAAATTACCTGTAAAATAAATCCTAACCTAAGTTACAATTAAACCTAACACTATACTATCATTAAATTAATTAAATAAAATACCTACAATTACCTACAATTAAACCTAACACTACACTATCAATAAATAAATTAAATACAATTCCTACAAATAACTACAATGAAATAAACTAACTAAAGTCCAAAAAATAAAAAAGAACTAAGTTACAAAAAATAAAAAAATATTTACAAACATAAGAAAAATATTACAACAATTTTAAACTAATTACACCTACTCTAAGCCCCCTAATAAAATAACAAAGACCCCCAAAATAAAAAATGCCCTACCCTATTCTAAATTACTAAAGTTAAAAGCTCTTTTACCTTACCAGCCCTGAACAGGGCCCTTTGCGGGGCATGCCCCAAGAAGTTCAGCTCTTTTGCCTGTAAAAAAAACATACAATACCCCCCCCAACATTACAACCCACCACCCACATACCCCTAATCTAACCCAAACCCCCCTTAAATAAACCTAACACTAAGCCCCTGAAGATCTTCCTACCTTGTCTTTACCATACCAGGTTCACCGATCGGTCCTGAAGAGCTCCTCCAATGTCCTGATCCAAGCCCAAGCGGGGGGCTGAAGATGTCCATGATCCGGTAGAAGTCTTCATCCAAGCGGGGCAGAAGAGGTCTTCCATCCGATTGAAGTCTTCATCCAGGCGGCATCTTCTATCGACATCCATCTGGAAAGGAGCGGCAGCATCCTGAAGACCTCCGACACGGAACATCCATCCTGGCCGACGACTGAACGATGAATGACGGTTCCTTTAAATGACGTCATCCAAGATGGCGTCCCTCGAATTCCGATTGTCTGATAGGATTCTATCAGCCAATCGGAATTAAAGTAGGAATATTCTGATTGGCTGATGGAATCAGCCAATCAGAATCAAGTTAAATCCGATTGGCTGATCCAATCAGCCAATCAGATTAAGCTCACATTCTATTGGTTGTTCCGATCAGCCAATAGAATGCGAGCTAAATCTGATTGGCTGATTCCATCAGCCAATCAGAATATTCCTACCTTAATTCCGATTGACTGATAGAATCCTATCAGCCAATCGGAATTCGAGGGACGCCATCTTGGATGACGTCATTTAAAGGAACCATCATTCGTCGTTCAGTCGTCGGCCAGGATGGATGTTCCGCGTCGGAGGTCTTCAGGATGATGCCGCTCCGTTCCAGATGGATGTCGATAGAAGATGCCGCCTGGATGAAGACTTCAATCGGATGGAAGACCTCTTCTGCCCCGCTTGGATGAAGACTTCTACCGGAACATGGACATCTTCAGCCCCCCGCTTGGGCTTGGATCAGAACATCGGAGGAGCTCTTCAGGACCGATCAGTGAACCTGGTATGGTGAAGACAAGGTAGGAAGATCTTCAGGGGCTTAGTGTTAGGTTTATTTAAGGGGGGTTTGGGTTAGATTAGGGGTATGTGGGTGGTGGGTTGTAATGTTGGGGGGGGGTATTGTATGTTTTTTTTACAGGCAAAAGAGCTGAACTTCTTGGGGCATGCCCCGCAAAGGGCCCTGTTCAGGGCTGGTAAGGTAAAAGAGCTTTTAACTTTAGTAATTTAGAATAGGGTAGGGCATTTTTTATTTTGGGGGGCTTTGTTGTTTTATTAGGGGGCTTAGAGTAGGTGTAATTAGTTTAAAATTGTTGTAATATTTTTCTTATGTTTGTAGATATTTTTTTATTTTTTGTAACTTAGTTCTTTTTTATTTTTTGTACTTTAGTTAGTTTATTTAATTGTATTTATTTGTAGATATTGTATTTAATTAATTTATTGATAGTGTAGTGTTAGGTTTAATTGTAGGTAATTGTAGGTATTTTATTTAATTAATTTAATGATAGTATAGTGTTAGGTTTAATTGTAACTTAGGTTAGGATTTATTTGACAGGTAATTTTGTAATTATTTTAACTAGGTAACTATTAAATAGTTCTTAACTATTTAATAGCTATTGTACCTGGTTAAAATAATTACAAAGTTGCCTGTAAAATAAATATTAATCCTAAAATAGCTACAATGTAATTATAATTTATATTGTAGCTATATTAGGATTTATTTTACAGGTAAGTATTTAGCTTTAAATAGGAATAATTTATTTAATAAGAGTTAATTAATTTCGTTAGATTAAAATTATATTTAACTTAGGGGGGTGTTAGTGTTAGGGTTAGACTTAGCATTAGGGGTTAATACATTTGATAGAATAGCGGTGAGCTCCGGTCGGCAGATTAGGGGTTAATAATTGAAGTTAGGTGTCGGCGATGTTAGGGAGGGCAGATTAGGGGTTAATACTATTTATTATAGGGTTAGTGAGGCGGATTAGGGGTTAATAACTTTATTATAGTAGCGCTCAGGTCCGCTCGGCAGATTAGGGGTTAATAAGTGTAGGCAGGTGGAGGCGACATTGTGGGGGACAGATTAGGGGTTAATAAATATAATATAGGGGTCGGCTGTGTTAAGGGCAGCAGATTAGGGGTACATAAGGATAACGTAGGTGGCGGCGCTTTGCGGTCGGCAGATTAGGGGTTAATAAGTGTAGGTAGCTGGTGGCGACGTTGTGGGGGGCAGGTTAGGGGTTACTAAATATAATATAGGGGTCGGCGGTGTTAGGGGCAGCAGATTAGGGGTACATAAGTATAACGTAGGTGGCGGTCGGCAGATTAGGGGTTAAAAAAATTTAATTGAGTGGCGGCGATGTGGGGGGACCTCGGTTTAGGGGTATATAGGTAGTTTATGGGTGTTAGTGTACTTTAGAGCACAGTAGTTAAGAGCTTTATAAACCGGCGTTAGCCCAGAAAGCTCTTAACTACTGACTTTTTTCCTGCGGCTGGAGTTTTGTCGTTAGATGTCTAACGCTCACTTCAGACACGACTCTAAATACCGGAGTTAGAAAGATCCCATTGAAAAGATAGGATACGCAATTTACGTAAGGGGATCTGCGGTATGGAAAAGTTGCGGCTGAAAAGTGAGCGTTAGACCCTATTTTGAGTGACTCCAAATACCGGAGGTAGCCTAAAACCAGCGTTAGGAGCCTCTAACGCTGGTTTTCACGGCTAACGCCAAACTCCAAATCTAGGCCTTAGGGTTTATTTTTATTTTACAGGCAAGTTTGTAATAATTTTAACTAGGTAGAATAGTTATTAAATAGTTATTAACTATTCACTAGCTACCTAGCTAAAATAAATCCAAAATTACATGTAAAATAAAAAATAACCTAAGTTACAATTACACCTAACACTACACTATAATTCAATTAATTCCCGAAATTAAATACAAATAAATACAATAAAATAATATTTGCTAAAGTAAAATAAAAAGCAAACACTAAATTACAGAAAATAATAAACAAATTACAAGATTTTTAAACTAATTACACCTACTCTAATCCCCCTAACAAAGTAAAAAAGCCCCCTGAAATTAAAAAAAGCCCTACCCTACACTAAATTACAAATAGCCATTAAAAGGGCCTTTTGTGGGGCATTTCCCCAAAGTAATCAGCTTTTTTACCTGTAAAAAAAATTACAATCCCCCCCCAACAATAAAACCCACCAACAATAAAACCCACGACCCACACAACCAACCCTACTCTAAAACCCACCCAATACCCCCTTAAAAAAACCTAACACTAACCCCTTGAAGATCACGTTACCGGGAGAAGTCTTCATCCAACCGGGCCGAAGTCCTCAACAAAGCCGGGAGAAGACTTAATCCAAGCCGGGCGAAGTGGTCCTCCAGACGGGCAGAAGTCTTCATCCAGATGGCATCTTCTATCTTCATCCGGCGTGGAGTGGGTCCATCTTCAAGACATCCGACACTGGGCATCCTCTTCATCCGACGGCTAACACTGAATGAAGGTTCCTTTAAATGACGTCATCCAAGATGGCATTGAAGATGGACCCACTCCTCGCCGGATGGATGAAGATAGAAGATGCCGTCTGGATCTTCAAGGGGTTAGTGTTAGGTTTTTTTAAGGGGGTATTGGGTGGGTTTTAGAATAGGGTTGGTTGTGTGGGTGGTGGGTTTTAATGTTGGGGGGAATTGTAATTTCTTTTAGATGTAAAAGAGCTGATTACTTTTGGGCAATGCCCCGCAAAGGCCCTTTTAAGAGCTATTTTTAATTTAGTGTAGGGTAGGGCTTTTTTTATTTTGGGGGAGGCTTTTTTATTTTGTTAGGGGGATTAGATTAGGTGTAATTAGTTTAAAAATCTTGTAATTTGTTTATTATTTTCTGTAATTTAGTGGGGGGGGGGGTTGTACTTTAGCTAATTTTATTTAATTGTATTTAATTGTATTTAATTTAGGGAATTAATTTAATTATAGTGTAGTGTTAAGTGTTAGTGTAACTTAGGTTAGGTTTTATTCTACAGGTCAATTTGTCTTTATTTTAGCTAGGTAGTTATTAAATAGTTAATAACTATTTAATAACTATTCTACCTAGTTAAAATAAATACAAACTTGCCTGTAAAATAAAAATAAACCCTAAGATAGATATATGTATATATGTATGTAATGTAACTATTAGTTATATTGTAGCTAGCTTAGGGTTTATTTTATAGGTAAGTATTTAGTTTTAAATAGGAATAATTTAGTTAATGATAGTAATTTTTATTTAGATTTCTTTTAATTATATTTAAGTTAGGGGGGGGTAAGGGTTAGACTTAGATTTAGGGGTTAATAACTTTAGTATAGTGGTGGCGACGTTGGGGGCGGCAGATTAGGGGTTAATAAATGTAGATAGGTGTCGGCGATGTTAGGGACGGCAGATTAGGGGTTAATAATATTTAACTAATGTTTGCGAAGTGGGAGTGTGGCTGTTTAGGGGTTAATATATTTATTATAGTGGCGGTGATGTCCAGTACCAGTCTTGATAGTAGAGGGTGTACCGCTCTCTTTTTGGCAGACTCGTAATACCGGCGCTATGCAAGTCCCATTGAAAAAAGAGTATACGCAATTTACGTAAGTGGATTTGTGGTATTTCCAAGTCTGGCCAAAAAAGTGAGCGGTACACCTGATTCTATTGGCTGATTGGAACAGCCAATAGAATGCAAGTTCAATCCTATTGGTTGCTTGGATAAGCCAATCAGATTGAACGTCAATCCGATTGGCTGATTACATCAGCCAATAGGATTTTTCCTACCTTAATTCCAATTAGCTGATAGGATTCTATTAGCCAATCAGAATTCAAGGGACGCCATCTTGGATGACGTCATTTAAAGGAACCTTCATTCTTCGTTAGGACTTTGTTTGAAGCGGATGCTCCACGTTGGCTGGATTGAAGATGGACCCGCTCCGCTCCGGAAGGATGAAGATAGAAGATGCCATCTGGATGAAGACTTCTGCCGTCTGGAGGACCTCTTTTGCCCCGATCGGATGAAGACTTCTACCATATGGAGGACCACTTGTGCTCGGCTGGGTGAAGACGGCTCAAGGTTGGGTGATCTTCAGGGGGTTAGTGCTAGGTTTTTTTAAGGGGGGATTGGGTGGGTTTTAGAGTAGGGGTGTGTGGGTGGTGGGTTTTAATTTTGGGGGGGATATTGTAATTTTTTTACAGGTAAAAGAGCTGATTACTTTGGGGCAATGCTCTGCAAAAGGGCTATTTGTAATTTAGTATAGGGATTTTTTTTTATTTTGGGGGGCTTTTTTATTTTATTAGGGGGATTAGATTAGGTGTAATTAGTTTTAAAATTTGATTTTTTTTTTTTTCTGTAATTTTTTTTTTTTTCTGTACTTTAATTTATTTAATTTAATTGTAATTAATTGTAGGTAGTTTAGGTAATTAATTTAATTATAGTAGTAGTAGTAGTGATATGTGTAATTGTAACTTAGGTTAGGGTTTATTTTACAGGTCAATTTTTATTTATTTTAGCTAGGTAGTTATTAAATAGTTAATAACTATTTAATAACTATTGTACCTAGTTAAAATAAATACAAATGTGCCTGTAAAATAAAAATAACACCTAAGCTAGTTACAATGTAACTATTAGTTATATTGTAGCTATATTAGGGTTTATTTGATAAGTAAGTATTTTATTTTAAATAGGAATAATTTAGTTAATAATAGTAATTTTCTTTAGATTTATTTAAATTAGATTTAAGTTAGGGGGTTTAGGGTTAGACTTAGGTTTAGGGGTTAATAAATTTAGTATAGTGGCGGCGAGGTTGGGGGCAGCAGATTAGGGGTTAATAATTGTAGGTAGGTGGCGGCGACGTTGGGGGCGGCAGATTAGCGGTTAATAAATATAATGTAGGTGTATAGTATAATGCAGGTGACGACGATGTCGAGGGCAGCAGATTAGGGGTTAATAAGCGTAAGATTAGGGGTGTTTGGACTCGGGGTTCATGTTAGGGTATTAGGTGTAGACATATTTTTTATTTTCCCATAGGAAACAATTGGACTGCATTAGAAGCCGAACGCTGCTTTTTTGCAGGTGTTAGGTTTTTGTTCAGCCGGCTCAGCCCCATTGTTTTCTATGGGGAAATTGTGTACGAGCACGTTTAGCTATCTTACCGCTGACTTAAGCAATGCTGGTATCGAGGTGAGATGTGGAGCTAAATTTTGCTCATTGCTCACTTTTCTGCGGCTAACGCAGCCATTAAGAAAACTCATAATGCCAGCATTGTTTAAGTGAGCGGTGAAAAAAAAAAGGCTCGTTAGCACCGCACGGCTCTACCGACAAAACTCGTGATCTAGCCGAAAAGTGATTTGAAAAGTGTATTTTAATTTAATTTATTTTAAAAAGTTTTTTTTGTTTCAGTGTCTCTTTAAGGGAGTACATTTAGAACATTCAGGAGTTTTCTTGATTTTGTTCCCTGAGGAAGATATTTAAGAGCTTGGAGGTGGTCCCATAGCCCAAGCCACTTCCGTTAAAATAAAAAAGGTATATTAAATTAAAATTGAATGTTAAAATTCTAATTGAAATCATATGGATGATAGCATTTTAATTAAACTAAATATTTAATTAAAAGACATACCTGTTGTTTGCCCCACACCCGGTTCAGGGGTGCTGCACATAATGCCAGGCAGTGTCGCTGCTGAGGAGAAGCTGTTACTGAACTAGGTCACGATAATTACAGGCTCAACTCTTGCAGGTAATGGCTGCATGGCAGAAGCACTAGTAGATGCTGTAAAACATATAGGTTTAAATGAGAAAAAGGTGCATTACTTAATATATTTATATAAGAAAACAAACTGCCTAACAATTATTTAAACTCCTAAATATTTGTGACATGATTAACGCATGTAATACAAGTGTATTAGCTGCCAACTGGTCAGTATCGTGTCCGACCTCGTCCACACCCTGCGCCATAGTATCCCCCAACTTCTCCATCAGCAGATTCTTGTAGGACAAAAGTTCTGCAAAATATGCAGTGCCACCACCTGTAACACGTGCAGACTTCTTCTCCCTGGCCAACTTAGCCTTCAGGATCCTCTTAATGTCAGAGAAGCGGCATTTGCAATAATGTTCCACAGATTTTGCATGAGTTCCCTCGGCAGAAACATTTTCGGCTATTCCGCTCCAGATTTCATTCTTTCTGGACAAAGAGGTCTTCTGGACTTTTTTGCCATACAAGAAATGGTAATGTTCCAGAACCATTGTAACAAGAACCTGGTTTTGGTTAAAATTAAATTGCACATTACGACTGGATTTGGTCTTTCCAGTCTCAGCAGGCGCCATAACCAAATAAGCAACAAATCTGACACAAATATACCAAAGTCATAAACAACGCACACATTACAATGCACAAAACAACCACCTAAACAACCCACAATCTAGTGGATTTGAAGAACTTTTTATTGGGAAAAGATCAATCATGTGATTAATGAAATCAGCCAATCGGAATGTCATATACGTTTCTTACTCAATCACCAATCACATTGCTCTATACTTGGGTCATTGGTGACACAAATATTATTACATTATTAGAGGAGGATATCTTTTTCAATATTGTCCGTCAAATTATATTATTTAAAATAGTATTTACAATATGATTGCCATAGAAATATGCATGATTAAATGATTAATGAAATCAGCCAATCATAAATTAAAATATGTTTTCTACTGTCAATAACTAATCAAATTGCTCTATACTTGGGTCATTGGTGATGCAGATATTATTAAATATGTTTTCTACTGTCAATAACGATTCAAATTGCTCTATACTTGAGTCATTGGTGACACAGATCTTATTAAATTATTAGAGGATATCTTTTTCAATATGTTGCATCATATTATATTATTAAAAAATATTATTTACAATATGGTGGTCATAGAAATAGGCATAATCATATGATTAATGAAATCAGCCAATCATAAATTAAAATATGTTTTATACTGTCAATAACTGTCACGCTGCACCTGTGGTGAGGGCTGCCCTCCTCATCTTACTAACTTTCTCTGCTCTGGGATATTCCCTATCATTCCGGCTCAATGCCAGAATAACAAGACTACTGGCCAAGTTTGGTCGAATAGAGGAGTATCCCACGAGCATTATATTATACTTGGGCACGGCAGCCAGATGAGGTGGCACAAGCTGTTAATCTTAAGGGACAGATGTTGGGAACCAATACAACACAGTTGCAGAATATGGATTCCAAGCTAGAGGCTATTACTGCTCAGCTCTCCTTACTAGTTACAGCGAGGGATACCATTCCTGTTGTTTCACCACCAGCCCCTACTCCCAGTACTGTGATTTCTTTCTCAGCTTCTAGACGTATAGCACGGATACCATTGCCTGACAAGTATGAAGGTACTACTGATTGCAGAGGCTTTATAAACCAATGCATTCTGCACTTCTGCAATGATCCTCACACCTTTCAGTCTCACCAGTCAAGGGACACCTTTATCCTTTCCTTACTGAAAGACAAGGCCCTAGTCTGAGTCTCTCCCCTTTTGGAACAGAACCGTACATTCCTGCAGGATGCTGATTAGTTCATTTCTGCTTTCTTGGCACTTGAAACCACTTGGGATGGCAGTGCTCTCAAGGCAGTATTTATGAGGGGTCTGCATGAACGCATCAAAGATGAACTCACTTATTGTGATATTCCTTCTTATTTGGATGACTTTATAATGCTTTGTGTCAGTCTAGACTTTCACTTTCAGGAAAGACAAGCCGAGAGAGACAGAACAAGGAAAGTCCTTCCCTCCTGTCCTCCTGTTCACTCAGGTTCGGCAGCATCTGTGACCCCTTCAGCAGCTCCAGTTACCTCAGTGGAGGAACCCATAGATCTGTCCTCCTTCAAACCTTCAGAGTCTGAAAGACAGAGAAGAAAGAGACTGAAATTATGCTTTTATTGTGGGTCCAACACCCACCAACTAAAGGACTGTGACATTTGGCTGGGAAAAGCCAATGCTTAGGGGATAACACAGGGGTACTTCTAAGCATGATCTCTACTAAATCCCCTCACTCCTCTCGGAACCTGGTACCTGTTACCCTTAACTTCCTTCAGAATACTGTCTACACTCAAGCCTTCATTGATTCAGGAGTAGCTGGAAACTTCCTGGATCACCATTTTATGATTCAAGCTGGCTTGCCTCTTCTGCAGAAAAGACATTGTCTTAAAATAACTACTCTAGATGGCATCCCCCTTGTTTCTGGCCTGATCCTGACTGTGGGGGTCCTTCACACCGAACAGCTGTAGTTTGAGGTTATTCATTCCCCAGCACAGTCTGGTCTTCTGTGACTTCGGGTACACAATCCACAGTTTTACTGGGCTGAAGGACAACTGGCCTCCTGGGGTACCTCCTGTTTCCACTCCTGCCTTGCTAAAGTCACTCCTGTGCTCTGCATCCCCATAGCCAGTATACAGACTCCTTCACACCTTCCCTCAGTATATGCGGAATTCGCAGATGTGTTTGAGAAGAAAGCAGCCAACATGCTGCCACTCCACCATCCTTATGACTGCAAGATCGACCTCTTTCCCGGAGCCCCACTTCCTAAAGGGAGGATTTATCCACTCTCCAAAGCTGAAACCAAATCCATGGAGGAATACATCCAAGAAAACCTAGCTAAAGGTTTCATTCACCCTTACTCCTCTGGCTCGGACACTGCATCGACTACAGGGCCTTGAACAACATAACTATCAAAAATCACTATCCCATACCATTGATCACCAAACTGTATAACTCACTCCAGGATGCTTGCTTTTTTACAAAATCAGACTTAGGTGGGGCATACAATCTGATTTGTATCTTTCAAGTCCACAAATGGAAGACCACCTTCAACACGAGATCTGGGCATTACGAATACCTTGTAATGCCCTTTGGACTGTGTAATGCCCCTGCAGTCTTCCAGGCATTTGTCAATGATGTCTTTCATGACCTCCTCAACCGCACTGTCATCGTCAATCTGGATGACATCCTTGTTTTCTCTTCCACTTTAGAGGAGCATCATAGACACATGAGACAGGTACTTTAACATCTCAGAGACAATTCTTTGGTAGCTGAGCTAGAAAAATGTGAGTTTGATCAAGTTCAGATCCCATTCCTTGGTTATGTCATCTCGAAGGAGGGTTTTGCTATGGATCCTGCTAAACTCACCGCAGTTCTGGAATGGCCTCAACCTACTTCTCTAAAGGAATTACAGAGGTTCTTGGGGTTCTCCAATTATTACCTCAAGTTTATAAAGAACTTTTCTCAAACAGTCGCTCCTCTCACTGAATTAATAAAACAAAACAAAGACTGTAAACATTGGTCTCCCAAAGCCATAAGTGCCTTCTCTAGTCTGAAAAAGGCTCTCTGTTCAGCTCCTGTGCTCTGCCATCCTTATCCTGACCTACAGTTCACTTTAGAGGTTGATGCCTCCGAGATAGGGGCTGGAGCAGTTCTTACCCAAAGAGATCCTTTGACTTCCAAGTCACACCCTGTAGACTTTTTCTCTTTACTCCTGCTGAGAGGAACTACGATCTGGGTAATCGTGAATTCTCCATTAAGATGGATTTGACCGAATGGTGTCATTGGTTAGAGGGCACCGCCAATCCATTTCAGATTCTCACCGACCACAACAATCGGCCTTACCTAGAGACTGCTCAGTGACTCAATCCTCAACAGGCCAGATGGGCTTTGTTTTTTTCCTGTTTTAACTTTGTTGTCTCTTATCTTCCTGGGACACCCTTTCCCGTCAGATCCCTCACTCAAGTGACTCATCTGAAGCTCCTATTGAACACATCATACCTCCCTCCTGTGTGGTTGCTCAACTAAACACTTTTGCAAAGATTGCAACGTGCCCAGTCTAGTAAACCTCCTGGAGTCCCCGTGGCCACTGATATCCTCTTTGTACCTCTAAATCTACGCACCCCTGTGCTAACCTGGGATCATGACAGTAAACTCTCAGGACATCCTGGTTTGACTAGGACTTTAAAGCGTATTTCCCAGGATGTATGGTGGCCTACTATGAAGTCTGATGCTCAGGAGTATGTGAAAGCCTGCACAGCTTGAGTTGACAACAAAATTCCCCTACTCTTGCCTCCTGGTTTATACCATTGTCAATTCCCAAACAACCATGGACACACATAACAATTGACTTCATTGTGGACATTCCTCCTTCTGACCACCATACCATTATCTGGGTTGTGGTGGATTGCTTTTCAAGATTGGCTCATTTTGTACCCCTAACCAAACTGCCTTCTGCCCAAGAATTATCGTCTCTTTTTTTCTTGCATGTAGTACGACTTCATGGAATTCCTGTGAATATTGTTTCCGACAGAGGTCCACAGTTTATTTCTACCTTTTGAAAAGCCTTTTGTAAGTTGATTGGAACCACTGTTTCCTTGTCTTCTGGCTACCATTCTCAGACCAATGGACTAACTGAGAGAGTAAACCAGGATCTTGAAGCCTATCTTAGAGCCTTTGTCAATGCTCGCCATACCAACTGGTCTGAGTTGTTACCCCTAGCTGAACTAGCAAGAAACACTCATTGGCACTCTTCTCTTAAATGTTCTCCATTTCAAGCCACAGCAGGGTATAAACCTTGTGTCTTCCCTCTTTCTGCTTAGCCCACTGGGGTTCTTGCTGCAGACTGACACATCACTGGACTAACCACTCATTGGCAGCGTATTCGCTCTCAGCTATGTTCAACTGTCTCTAGATATAAAAAGTTTGCTGACCATCATAGAGTTTCTGTACGTGCCATGCCTGTGGGAAAACGTGTTTGGGTCTCCACTAGATATTTGTCTACGTTAACCCTGTCACAAATTGGGGCCTAGGTTTATCGGTTCTTACAAGGCCAAAAGAATGTGAGCTCAATCTGATTGGCTGATTAGATCAGCCAATCCGATTGAACTTGAATCTGATTAGCTAATTCAATCAGCCAATCAGATTTTTCCTACCTTAATTCTGATTGGTTGATAGAATCCGATCAGCCAATCGGAATTCAAGGGACGCCATCTTGGATGACGTCATTTAAAGGAACCTTCATTCGGCGAGTAGGCGTCGTGGAAGAAGGATGGATCCGCGTCGGCTGGAAGAAGATGGCTCCGCTCTGGATGAATGAAGATAAAAGATGCCGCTTGGATGAAGATGTCTACCGGTCCGGATGTCCTCTTCTGCCCGGATATGATTAAGACTTCTGCTGCTCCGGATTTCCTCTTTTGGTCCATTGGTGCCCGGCTGGGTGAACACGACTCAAGGTAAGGAGATCTTCAGGGGGGTAGTGTTAGGTTTATTTAAGGGGGGTTTGGGTTAGAGTAGGGGTATGTGGGTGGTGGGTTGTAATGTTGGGGGGTGGTATTGTGTTTTTTTTTACAGGCAAAATAGCTGATTTCTTTGGGGCATGCCCCGCAAAAGCCCTTTAAAGGGCTGGTAATAGAGCTGTTAACTTTTTCAATTTAGATTAGGGTAGGGAATTTTTTAATTTTGGGGGGCTTTGTTAGAGTAGGTGTAATTAGCTTAAAATTCTTGTAATCTTTTTTTATTTTTTGTAATTTAGTGTTTGTTTTTGTAATATAGTTTAGCTTATTTAATTGTAGGTAATTGCAGGTACTTGTAGTTAATTGATTTAATTTATTTATTGATAGTGTAGTGTTAGGTTTAATTGTAACTTAGGTTAGGATTTATTTTACAGGTAATTTTGTAATTATTTTAACTAGGTAGCTATTAAATAGTTAATAACTATTTAATAGCTATTGTACCTAGTTAAATTAAATACAAAGTTGCCTGTAAAATAAATATAAATCCTAAAATAGCTACAATATAATTATTCGTTATATTGTAGCTATATTAGGGTTTATTTTACAGGTAAGTATTTAGTTTTAAATAGGAATACTTTAGTTAATAATATTTAATTTATTTCTGTGGATTAAAATTATATTTAATTTAGGGGGGTGTTAGGGTTAGGGTTAGACTTAGCTTTAGGGGTTAATACATTTATTATAATAGCGGCGAGGTCCGGTCGGCAGATTAGGGGTAAATACTTGAAGTTAGGTGGCGGCGATGTTACTGAGGGCAGATTAGTGGTTAATACTATTTATTATAGGGTTTGCGAGGCGGGAGTGTGGCGGTTTAGGGGTTAATAACTTTATTAGAGTAGCGGCGAGGTCCGGTCGGCAGATTTGGGGTTAATAAGTGTAGGTAAGGTAGCGGCGACGTTGGGGGGGGGCAGATTAGGGGTTAATAAATATAATATAGGGGTCGGCGATGTTAGGCGCAGCAGATTAGGGGTTCATAGGGATAATGTAGGTGGCGGCGGTGTGCGGTCGGCAGATTAGAGGTTAAAAATATTTACTATAGCGGCGGCGATGTGGGGGGACCTCGGTTTAGGGGTACATAGGTAGTTTATGGGTGTTAGTGTACTTTATAGCACAGTAGTTAAGAGCTTTATGAAACAGCGTTAGCCAAGAAAGCTCTTAACTACTGACTTTTTTCTGCCGCTGGAGTCTTGTCGGTAGAGGCTCTACCGCTCACTTTAGCCAAGACTCTAAATACCAGCGTTAGGCAGATCCCATTGAAAAGATAGGATATGCAATTGACGTAAGGGGATCTGCGGTATGGAAAAGTTGCGGCTTGAAAGTGAGCGTTAGACCCTTTCCTGCCTGACTCTAAATACCAGCGGCCGGCCAAAACCAGCGTTAGGACCCCTTAACGCTGCTTTTGATGGCTAACGCAGAACTCTAAATCTAGCCAAATGTTTGCAGTCTTTAACATTAAAAAGGGATTTTTCTACAAGTTAATTCATGCCGCAGGTTACTGTAATGGATTGTCTTTTGGAATAAAAATGTTTGTACAAGTTTTTGATCATGCGGTCATAATGATGTGTATAACATATTCCTCATCCTAACAATGATGTGTGTTTGTGCTTCATCTGTGACAGCTGACCAGGAATCCATTCCCATGGATCCTGCCCCAGCTGTATTGCCAGCGATGGCAGATGACGAGGTGGCTGGAAGAGAATGTAAGAAAATATAATATGTTTTGAAACTTGAATCTTGATAATGATTTGGTAGAATCTATTTTATTGTGTGTTTTTATAGATGACGATCAGGGGACCCAAACTGATACCATTCTACCCCAATTTTTTGGCCAACTTTCTGAGGCCCTACAAAATGTTGTGGTGGCAATACATCGCATAGAGGGAATACTAAGTGGCTTTATTTTTTATTTTATTTTTTATACCTTGTTTTTATTACATTTTAGAGTTCTGGTTAAAAAAATAAGAAAAAAAATTGTTTAAGATAAAATAATATTTCATGGGAGGGCATGACTAAGATGCGGCCATGACAAGCCACAAAATATGAAGCTCCTGGAATCCTCATACTTATCTATTGATTATCTCTACAGTACTTTGACATCCAACCTTAAAACTATCAGATTTAGCCACCATACTATCAGCTGATCGAAAGGATATCAAAATTATCTCATTGGGACTCCTGGAAGCTGATTTGGCCGCCTTTGAACTCAGATGGAGGCCTCCGCTCACAATTTCAACACCCCCCCAGGCTACCTGGGCTAATCAGCTCTTGCACTACCGATGTGAATCACAATTTGCTTACCTACAATAGAACCTAGATCCTGGACCTGAAATAAAGAAGATGTAATTCGAGATCAAGGACACACTTGCTGCTTTAGAGATCTGAATGGATGCCTATTTGAGCACACTCCTCCATTGTATATCCCTGGACTGGGTGGGTATATCAGTTACTTTAGAGTGCAACCTCAACAATTCACTTCTCTCAGTCACTTACCTACAGGAGACTCCTCCTGGTCCCTGCTTACATGACGGCCCACCTAAAATGGCTGTGTAGCATAGCAAAGCAGAGCCTCAGAATGACAACCTTCCTGGCACAGAAAGCTATCCTGATGTTATTCCCAACATTGTTGCTGTTGCCCCAGATCCTGCTTCAAAGCGGCCGATCGAGGTGGGACTTAGGGCCAACATACCTGCTGCAATCATATTAGCCAGTGACACATATGCCTTTACTCTCTACTGAGCTAATAACTTAGGAGCTCTCAGGAACCACATGAGTGAGATGGGATCCCTACTTCATAGACCCTTAATACCCTTTAGCCCTTTGGGTCAGTTCTACAAGACCCCGATCCTTCTCCTCTTTCTGCACATAATCATGAAAGGAATCAGCTGCAATGTGCCACTATCAGACAACTTTTGTCACTTCACATCTACACAGCAGGATCCCACTGCTATCAACTTATATGTCATTCTCCTACAGTTTAGAGCTGGCATCGGGTGAGATGGCTGACCCATACAACTCTTCATCATAGATCTTGCAACCCTATGACATCTTTACACCATCTCAAACACATGATGATTTTATAGTCTAATATACCTTATGAGACTTTAAATTATCTTACAAATTATAGTATACATAATTGTTGGGTTGTTGCTTTCCTTTTTTTTCTCACCAGATGTCTAGCTCCTAATCACCTGAGTCGGTGGATTACAGACTTCACTGAGAGTAGCTTTAAACTGATATATCCGAACGCTATTGTTATAAGCTAAGAAATGGTCTCCTTATAGCAAGGTGATAAGCCCCTACTATTCTATTGTAAGTAGCCAGGAAAATCTATTAGTCTCTTTGGCTTGTGATGTGCTCCTAGATTACTCTGAGTAATTTACTTTACACTTGGCCTAGTAAACTGTTGATACAGGCTAATTATTGTTTATCTTCATAGCCTCCTCCCCTACTATGGAAGTCCATAGCTGTGTTAACTATGCTCCCCCACAAAACATAACTTCTCACTCTAGTTTATAATTGTCAATATGGTGTGCATTATTTAACATTGTCTTCATCAGTCATTTGTCCAACACAATAGGTAGTACACACTACTTTTAAGCTATTGGGCCTGTACTCTATACTTGTTTATATCACCATTAAAGTTCAGAAACACGTTGCAGATTATTTTACTAGTTACTGTTTGGTTATATGCTATGTTTTATGTTATGTCAGAATCTAATATATAAAAATATGTGTTTTAAGAGGTACATACGCTACAAGTGGTTCTTAATTATTTTAGCATACTTCATGGTTTCAGTAGCCCAGAACTATATATCTTTGTGAATAACATTAGGCCCATTGGCTAAACTTGTATTTATTTCATCATTATACATTTCTTTGAGTTATCTGGCATATTAAGTATACATGGCTTGTTGCTCTACCAGTTGTCTACGAGTTTACATTGTTAAATATCAGATAAAAGTAATACTAAAATTGTAGTACTAGAGATGTTGTGTTGAACAAGATTGATATGCTCTGTTTCAAAGCGTCATGGAGCGGTACAATGCTAACCATGCTCCCTCCCCCCCCCATGTTGAAAATATTTTATCATTATGTCAAATAAGTTTTTATGTTACTGGTTTATTATTATATGCTTTCCAAACGTGACTCCATACCACTCAAATATTTTAAATTCTAAACGGTGCACATCCGCTGTACACTATTAGCTACTATGAAGACTACGGAGCTTGAAGGGCCGTGTTTCTGGCGAGTCTTCAGACTCGCCTGAAACACAACTTATGAAGCTGCTCCATAACCCTGTCCGCCTGCTCAGAGCAGGCGGAGAGGAATCACCGGAAATCAACCCGATCAAATACGATAGGGTTGATTGACACCCCCCAGCAGGTGACCGATTGGCCGCGAGTCAGCAGGGGGCGGCGTTGCACCAGCAGTTCTTGTGAGCTGCTGGTGCAATGTTAAATGCGGAGAGCGTATTGCTTTCCGCATTTAGCGAGGTGTTGCGGACCTGATCGGCAGTGTCCGATCAGGTCTGCAACACCTTTGATAAATTGGGGCTCAAGAGTGGCTGCCAATCTGACTATAATATGTCTTTCAGTTTTCTGACCAAATGGCCCATGAGTGGCCACCCAATTAGTCAGCTATTTAAGCTATCCTATTTATAAAATAGAGGTTTGAGAAGTCTATTTACTGTTATTCCTTGTTGTTTTCTTTTCTTCACAAATTTCAACGTTTATTGAACAATGACATGTCTTTATTGTTACAGGGCTATCATTGTACAGTGTTTTCAATGCTAAACCTTGATAAAAAAAATATTTAAACCAAAAAAAAATATTTAAAAAAAAAATTGTTTACCATTATTTCTTTAAGTATTATCTTCAAGGTACATAAAAAACAAAATATATGTTTAATGATGTATAAATAGCATGCAATTTTGTTTACTTTTCAATATATTTAATTTAATTTAATTTCTTTGCTATTCTTTGATGAAGAGCATATGTAAATAAACTATGTAGCTGCTGATTGATGGCTGCACATAGATGACTCATGTGATTGGCCTGCACATGTGCATTGCTTTTTCTACTAAAAAGGATATCTGAAGAATACTAACAGTTAGAATTTTAATGTTGCTTTAATGGTGCTTGAGATTTTCTTGTCTATCTGCATAAATTACACATTAAAATTACATAGATGAGTTTGATGTCTCTTTAAGCTCTAAACTAGCAGTCACCTAGATTATGAGTTTGGTGCCATACTGGGTGCATGAAGAATGCAATGAAATGAGCCATCACACACTTTCCATATTGCTGCCATTATGAGTAACTGAAAAACCTCTTTGTTCTGAGTTTACGTACTCGTGCGCTTTCCCCCATAGACATCAATGATAGGAAAGTGTTAGAAAAAAAACAACACCTGTGATCACGGGATGGTAAATTGCCGTAACGCAACCCCATTGATGTCTATGGGGAAATCCGCCGCCCACGACATCGACAACACTAATAGAAGTTATTAACTAATAATCCGCTACTCCCCGACATTGCCAAACGAAATAAACCTATTAACCCCTAAACTGCCGCCCCCCACATTGTAACTAATAAATTAACCCCTAAACCGCTGCACTCCCGCCTTGCAAACACTATAATAAATAGTATTATAGAGTAGGGTTGGTTGTGTGGGTGGTGGGTTTTAATGTTGGGGGGATTTGTAATTTTTTTTACAGGTAAAAGAGCTGATTACTGTGGGGCAATGCCCTGCAAAAGGCCCTTTTAAGGGCTATTTGTAATTTAGTGTAGGGTAGGGCTTTTTTTATTTTGGGGGGCTTTTTTATTTTGTTAGGGGGATTAGATTAGGTGTAATTAGTTTAAAAATCTTTTAATTTGTTTATTATTTTCTGTAATTTAGTGTTTGTTTTTTGTACTTTAGATAATTTTATTTAATTGTATTTAATTGTATTTAATTTAGGGAAATAATTTAATTATAGTGTAGTGTTAGGTGTAAATGTAACTTATTTATTTTACAGGTAACTTTGTATTTATTTTAGCTAGGTAGTTATTAAATAGTTAATAACTATTTAATAACTATTCTACCTAGTTAAAATAAGTACAAACTTGCCTGTAAAATAAAAATAAACCCTAAGCTAGATGCAATGTAACTATTAGTTATATTGTAGCTACCTTAGGGTTTATTTTATTGGTATTTAGTTTTAAATAGGAATAATTTAGTTAATGATAGGAATTTTATTTATATTTCTTTTAATTATTTAACTTAGGGGGTGTTAGGGTTAGGGTTAGACTTAGGTTTAGGGGTTAATAAATTTAGTATAGTGGCGGCGACGTTGGAAGCGGCAGATTAGGAGTTAATAAATGTAGGTAGGTGGTGGCAACATTGGAGGCGACAGAGTAGGGATTAATAAATATAATGTAGGGTTTGGCGATGTTGGGGGCAGAAGATTAGGGGTTCATAAGTATAATGTAGGTGGCGGCGGTGTCGGGCTATCATTGTACAGTGTTTTCAATGCTAAACCTTGATAAAAAAAATATTTAAACCAAAAAAAAATATTTAAAAAAAAAATTGTTTACCATTATTTCTTTAAGTATTATCTTCAAGGTACATAAAAAACAAAATATATGTTTAATGACGTATAAATAGCATGCAATTTTGTTTACTTTTCAATATATTTAATTTAATTTAATTTCTTTGCTATTCTTTGATGAAGAGCATATGTAAATAAACTATGTAGCTGCTGACTGATGGCTGCACATAGATGACTCATGTGATTGGCCTGCACATGTGCATTGCTTTTTCTACTAAAAAGGATATCTGAAGAATACTAACAGTTAGAATTTTAATGTTGCTTTAATGTTGCTTGAGATTTTCTTGTCTATCTGCATAAATTACACATTAAAATTACATAGATGAGTTTGATGTCTCTTTAAGCTCTAAACTAGCAATCACCTAGATTATGAGTTTGGTGCCATACTGGGTGCATGAAGAATGCAATGAAATGAGCCATCACACACTTTCCATATTGCTGCCATTATGAGTAACTGAAAAACCTCTTTGTTCTGAGTTTACGTACTCGTGCGCTTTCCCCCATAGACATCAATGATAGGAAAGTGTTAGAAAAAAAACAACACCTGTGATCACGGGATGGTAAATTGCCGTAACGCAACCCCATTGATGTCTATGGGGAAATCCGCCGCCCACGACATCGACAACACTAATAGAAGTTATTAACTAATAATCCGCTACTCCCCGACATTGCCAAACGAAATAAACCTATTAACCCCTAAACTGCCGTCCCCCCACATTGTAACTAATAAATTAAACCTATTAACCCCTAAACCACTGGACCCCCACTTTGCAAAACACTAAATTAAACTATTAACCCCTAAACCTAACACCCTCTAACTTTAAATTAAAAGTTACAATATAACAATAAAAACATACCTGTGAAATAAAAAAAACTGGATTAAACTATAAATTAACCTAAGATAACTATTCTAATACAAAAAAATCCAAATTAAACTACTAAATTACAATTTAAAAAAAACCTAACACTACGAAAAAAATTAAAAAAAATAACATTACAAAAAATAAAAAACACTAAAATTACAAAAAATAAAAAAACTCAAAGCTTACAAAAATAATAAACAAAATTAACAAAAATAAAAACAATTACACCTAATCTAATAGCCCTTTAAAAAATAAAAAATCCCCACCAAAATAAAAACACCCCCTTATCTACAATAAGCTACCAATAGCCCTTAAAAAGTAGGGCATTACCCTATGTTAAACAGCTCTTTAACGTAGAAAAAAATACAAAGTCCCCCCAAAAGTAAAACTCCCCACCCAACCAAAATAAAAAAACTAACGGCTAGATTTAGAGTTTGGCGTTAGCCATCAAAAGCAGTGTTAAGGGGTCCTAACGCTGCTTTTTACCGGCCGTTGGTATTTAGAGTCAGGCAGGAAAGGGTATAACGCTCACTTCCTCACCGCGACTCCAGGCTACTGCAGATCCCCTTACACCAATTGCGTATCCTATCTTTTCTATGAGATCTGCCTAACGCTGGTATTTGGAGTCTTGGAAGAAGTGAGCGGTAGACCCTCTACCGACAAGACTCCAGCCGCAAAAAAAAGTCAGTAGTTAAGAGCTTTATGGTCTAACGCGTGAATATAAAGCTCTTAACTACTGTGCTATAAAGTACACTAACACCCATAAACTACCTATGTACTACTTAAACAGAGGCTCCCGCACATCGCCGCCACTATAATAAAAATTTTTAACCCCTAATCTGCCGATCGGACACCACCGCCACCTACATTATACCTATGAACCTCTAATCTGCTACCCATAACATCGCCGACCCCTATATTTATTAATCCCTAATCTGCCCCCCCAATGTCGCCGTTACCTAACTACACTTATTAACCCCTAGTCTGACGACCGGACTTCGCCGCCACTATAATAAATGTATTAACCCCTAAACCGCCGCACTCCCGCCTTGCAAACACTATAATAAATAGTATTATAGAGTAGGGTTGGTTGTGTGGGTGGTGGGTTTTAATGTTGGGGGGATTTGTAATTTTTTTTACAGGTAAAAGAGCTGATTACTGTGGGGCAATGCCCTGCAAAAGGCCCTTTTAAGGGCTATTTGTAATTTAGTGTAGGGTAGGGCTTTTTTTATTTTGGGGGGCTTTTTTATTTTGTTAGGGGGATTAGATTAGGTGTAATTAGTTTAAAAATCTTTTAATTTGTTTATTATTTTCTGTAATTTAGTGTTTGTTTTTTGTACTTTAGATAATTTTATTTAATTGTATTTAATTGTATTTAATTTAGGGAAATAATTTAATTATAGTGTAGTGTTAGGTGTAAATGTAACTTATTTATTTTACAGGTAACTTTGTATTTATTTTAGCTAGGTAGTTATTAAATAGTTAATAACTATTTAATAGCTATTCTACCTAGTTAAAATAAGTACAAACTTGCCTGTAAAATAAAAATAAACCCTAAGCTAGATGCAATGTAACTATTAGTTATATTGTAGCTACCTTAGGGTTTATTTTATTGGTATTTAGTTTTAAATAGGAATAATTTAGTTAATGATAGGAATTTTTATTTATATTTCTTTTAATTATTTAACTTAGGGGGTGTTAGGGTTAGGGTTAGACTTAGGTTTAGGGGTTAATAAATTTAGTATAGTGGCGGCGACGTTGGAAGCGGCAGATTAGGAGTTAATAAATGTAGGTAGGTGGTGGCAACATTGGAGGCGACAGAGTAGGGATTAATAAATATAATGTAGGGTTTGGCGATGTTGGGGGCAGAAGATTAGGGGTTCATAAGTATAATGTAGGTGGCGGCGGTGTCCAGAGCGGCAGATTAGGGGTTAATAATTATAATGTAGGTGTCGGCGATGTCAGGGGTGGCAGATTAGGGGTTAATAAGTGTAAGATTAGGGGTGTTTAGACTCGGGATTCATGTTAGGGTGTTAGGTGTAGACATAAAATGTATTTTCCCCATAGGAATCAATGGGGCTGCGTTAAGGAGCTTTACGCTGCTTTTTTGCAGGTGTTAGACTTTTTTTCAGACGGTTCTCCCCGTTGATTCCTATGGGGAAACCGTGCACAAGCACGTTCGGTATTGAGCAAAATTTTGCTCAACGCTCACTTCTTGTCTGGTTTGTAAAAACCCGTAATACCAGCGCTGTCTGTAAGTAAGAGGTGAGCATAAACTGCTCGTTAGCACCGCACAGCCTCTAACACAAAACTCGTAATCTAGGTGTTAGTTAATATGATCTTGCAATAAAGTCCCTCAAAAATACAAATTTTAAAAGTACACCCTGTTAAAAAAAAAGACTAATAGTTTGATCATTTAAATATTACTCACTGGGTCCATCTTTAGTCAAAGCTTTTTGCTTAAAAGATAAAATAGCATAAATACACTGATGAAAAAGATATATAGAAGCAATGATATGGGGAGGAACAAAAGTAAAAAACAAAAACAAAAAAAAACATTAATTATAAGGAGTCAATATAGGAGATATCAAGGCAGGTATTGTGATATATTGTATGCAAATGTGTATTGCCAACGGCAACGGTTTATACCCAACGGCAGCCAAAAATATAAGAGAGCAAACAGTAGCCTGCTACTAGATTAATTGTTATGCATAACTGTACAATATCCTAATAAAAACAATCAATGGACAATACTATTTTCTGACCTCCCATTAACTAATTCAAGCAATAAGCCAAAAAAAAATAAAAAGAAAGCAAGATAGCCATGTCTTAATTGTAGTTGAGAGACCGATCTATAAATAGATCTATTTCAAAACGCATCACATACCATAATATTATAGTGAATTTTAGTTAAATGAAGAGTGTTATTGCTGCATTTTGTAAGGGAAACCACAAAGAAAAATACTCTAAACCAGATTTACCTTGCTAGAGTATATTCATGAAAGGGGGGGGGGGGGTAGGAGCATAGATGAAATGACTAAGCAGGCATAGATTTATCAACTCTGAATATTACATTTATGAAAGAGAGTAAGAACTATTAGTGTTATATAAAGCCGTAAGCGTATTATTTATATATATATATATATATATATATATACAGTCTCACAATCAGCCATATACTTATGCAAACCATTTGACCAAACTAATATGTAAATAGAATTGTAAAAAATAACACAACTATGTTGAGATTGACTTCCTTACAAAATAAAAAATAAAGAGACTGGGTAAAAGAAATATAGTAATGTATACCATATGCTGGTTCAAGATGCCTGGGGAATATTTCTAAGGTTCCCAGCTATAACCTAATTAAAAAGAAGGCAAAACCTCTAGCCAGACGGGTTGTTTAAGGAATATCTTGTTGTCAGTCTAAACCCAGAGAATTGCAATTATCATTGATATCATTTTAAGTCACTACAATAAAAAAGATATACATAAATTATCAACACACTAACTCTAAATATTATGTGAAGAAACCCTATAACATTAATGAAACAAATATTGATTATATTGAGGCAAAGGAGCTGTTCTAAATAAGTATTGCCATGTCCTGTAATAAACTTAGCCATATAACAATCTGGCAAGATGTAAACATAGCTGTCCCAAGATGTATTCTGTTGGCGGAGGCCCAGCCGGGAGAGTATTCTCTAGCCATTACCGGACTTATGAAGATGTGGTGCAGTCATTTTCAGCTCTTGTTTCTGAGCCGAAGTGGTCCTATTCTCACTTAGCACCAAAGAGGTATTCAACTTGTTGTTCAACTTTCAGGGTATAGAAACGATGCCTCGATATTGAGGCATCGTGCAATACCCTTTTTTAAACAACTGATACAGAGAGAGATACTTTGTGGCCCTCTAAGCATCGGCCAGCGATGGTGCAGATCATTGGTGGGTGGGAGCCATTGCAGGGAGGCAGGTGGGTGGCCCATCATTGGTGGATATCTGGTGCAGTGGGAAGAAGGGGGCGCGATTGCAAACGGGGGCACCAGGAGCGCACAGGGGCATGGGAGCATGCACAAGGAGGCGGACAGGAGCGCACACAGGGATGGGAGCGGGTAGGACCGCTACACTATGGAACTTAAAGTGTACAGGGAAGGAGGAAGAGGGGGAGATAAATGTTGTCCAAGGGATCTTGGAGGGGGTGGGGTGGATGATTGAGGCAGGACAGCTACACTACATATTTTATTTTAATTTTTTTATAAAAAAAGCCAATTTTATAGCAAACTGGGTACTTGCAGTACCCTAGATGGTGGCAAATAGGTAGAAGGGGGAGGGTTAGAGAGCTGTTGGGGGGGGGGATCAGGGAAGATCAGGGAGGTTGGGGGCTAAGGAGTTATCCTATACTGCAGAATATATATTACAAAAAATTTACAAAAAATAGTATTGGCAGACTTTTTCTCTACCCGTTTGATCCCTATAAATGTTTTGTTGTACTCTGCCAATGTTTATAGTGCTGCAGAATCTGTTGGCACTCTGCAAATAACCAATAAAAATAATAGCAAAATAATATTTAAAGGACCAGTCAACACAGTAGATTTGCATAATCAACAAATGCAAGATAAAAAGACAATGCAATAGCACTTAGTCTGAACTTCAAATGAGTAGTAGATTTTTTTTCTGACAATTTTAAAAGTTATGTCTATTTCCACTCCCCCTGTACCATGTGACAGCCATCAGTCAATCAAAAATGTATACACGTACCATGTGACAGCCATCAGCCAATCACAAATGCATACACACTTATTCTTGAACATGCTCAGTAGGAACTGGTGACTCAAAAACTTTAAATATAAAAAGACTGTGCACATTTAGTTAATGGAAGTAAATTGGAAAGTTGTTTAATATGGCATGCTCTTTCTGAATAATGAAGGTTTAATTTTGATTGAGTGTCCCTTTAAGATGGCAGGGACAATTGTGGGGTGGGGGAGGGAAGAGAGCTGTTTGAGAGGGGTCAGGGAGGGGTCAGGGGGTGGGATGTATCAGGTGTGAGACTAATCTATACACTAAAGCTAAAATTAACCCTACAAGCTCTCCACAAGGGATCTAATTAACCCCTTCACTGCTGGGCATAATACACGTGTGGTAGTGTACAGGGAAGGAAGTAGAGGGGGGATATATAGCGGCCTCCTAATTACCAAAAAGCAATGCCAAAGCCATATATATTTCTGAACAAAGGGGATCCCAGAGAAGCATTTACAACCATGTGTGCCATAATTGCACAAGCTGTTTGTAAATAATTTCAGTGAGAGGGAACAGTTTATTTTATTTGATCGCATTTGGCGGTGAAATGGTGGCATGAAATATACCAAAATGGGCCTAGATCAATACTTTGGGTTATCTACTACACTACACTAAAGCTAAATTAACCCAACAAGCTCCATACAAGCTACTCTTTCCTGCTGAGCATAATACACGTATGGTGTGCAGCGGCATTTAGCGGTCTTCTAATTACCAAAAAGCAATGCCAAAGCCATATATGTCTGCTTTTTCTTAACAAAGGGGATCCCAGAGAAGCATTTACAACAATTTGTGCCATAATTGCACAAGCAGTTTGTAAATAATTTCAGTGAGAAAGTCCATTTAATGACGAGAAAAACGTTATATAATATTTTTTGGGTACAGTAAATGAGTAAGAGGAAAATTACAGCTAAACACAAAGAGATAAAAAAGAAACAATGTACAGATATTGGAAGATGGTAAAAAACAACAATCTGAAACAAATGGACTAAGAACTAATACTCTCCTTGTGGTTAGACCACTGCCTTCTTTCAGTCTCTCCCCAGGGACTGTGGTTAAGATAGGATTGCAGTAGTAGATGGCACAGGTCTTTACGAATTAGACTCAGGTTGGATATATAATCCCTCTGATGATAAAGAGAAAAGGGCTTGGCGTGTGTGTAAAAGCCAATTAATAAGAGTGCAATATACTCACTCCATAAGTTGCATGGTATCCGCTTGTCTGAAGTGTGCCACTCAGATGTCTGGTAGCAGTGATCCACAGGGGTTTGGTAAACTGGGAGCAAGATAAAACTCCAGTGAAAAATATGCAAAATATGTGATAATAAAATAAGTAGTAACTTACTCCATCAAAATTGGATTTCCGGCACTGTCACAACAAAAGAACGAAATGATGTTCCAATTTAGATAAAAAATGTATTTATTAGCTCAACGCGTTTCAACGTATGCAAACTTTTTTTCAAGAGCAAATTAAAAACAGTTGAAAAGTTTTATTTTTATTTGTTTTACATTTGCTCTTGGAAAAGACGTTTGCATACATTGAAATGCGTTGAGCTAATAAATACATTTTTTATCTATATTGGAACATCATTTCGTTCTTTTGCTGTGACAGTGCCAGAAATCCAATTTTGGAGTAAGTTACTACTTATTTTGTTATCACAGATTTTGCATATTTTTCACTGGAGTTTTATCTTGCTCCCAGTTTACCAAACCTCTGTGGATCACTGCTACCAGACATCTGAGTGGCACACTTCAGACAAGCGGATACCATGCAACTTATGGAGTGAGTATATTGCACTCTTATTAATTGGCTTTTACAAACACAAAGAGGCCTATTTAACAAGGGTCTGTCGGACTTGATCTGACAGAGCGGATCAGGTCTGACATACCTTGCTGAATGCGGAGAGCAATACTCTCTCCGTATTCAGCATTGACCAGCAGCTCACAAGAGCTGCTGGTGCAACGCTGCCCCCTGCAGACTCATGGCCAATCGGCCGCCAGCAGGGGGTTGCCAATCAACCCGATTGTATTTGATCGGGTTGATTTGTGGCGATGTCTGTCCGCCTGCTCAGAGCAGACGGACAGGGTTATTGAACAGCGGTCTTTAGACCGCTGATTCATAACTGCTGTTTCTGGTGAGTCTGAAGACTCGCCAGAAACATGGGCCCTCAAGCTCCATACAGAGCTTATAGATAGGATCCAAACACGGTAGAAATGTAAAAATAGCCCCTGTCCCTAACTGTAAGAAAATTTAAAAATGGCCTGGTCACTAAGGGGTTAAAACAAAAATATATTCATGGACATGTAAATATGTTTGAAAAAAATATAGACATAACACAAATATATATATATATATGTGTGTGTGTGTGTGTATGTTTGTGTGTATGTGTGTGTGTGTGTGTGTGTGTGTATATGTTTGTGTGTATGTGTGTGTGTGTGTGTGTGTGTGTGTGTGTGTGTGTGTGTGTGTGTGTGTGTGTGTGTGTCAAAAGTGACTGCACTACATAGTTAATAAATAGAGAGATTTAACAAATAATTGCTAACTATGCATATTCTGTAGCAATTACTGGTGCTAGGGGACTATAATGAATAAACATGGAAAAAAGGAAAAAGTTAGCCCTATCCAGCACTAAACCATTAGTCCTTAAATAAGCTATACACTTTAAAGTTTTGGATTAGTATCACAAATAATTGTACACAGAGGATTGCTACAATCTAATCAAATTTAATGCTGAATGCAATAATTGTTACAAAAACCTGCAGCAATGAGTATGTGTTTCAAATATCAACACTAATCATTTATTGCAAGGGGCCCCTTGAATTGATATTATCTGAGAAATAGGCAATTAGTCCCAGAAAATTCAAGTCCAAAGTTATAGAAATCCAAAATTGAACTTTAATTGTAATGGGGATTCCATTTATAAAGCAGTGGACATCGATTTGTTTATGCAGTCCTTTCAAAATGCAGTATATTTGTATATCCTTATGAAAATGCAAGTGTAATATTGCTTGTAAGCCCAGTCACACTGATAATGGCAACTTTAAAACTGCTGTGATCCCTTCATACAGCCACTTCATAACAGAGCTCAAAAAAATTTTCATCAATCAGGTTCATGTCTAAGGTAGCCTGATATAAGAATGAGCGGAGCGCATACAATACCTCCCTTGGTGACTCGGAGCATGCTTCCAATCCACACCTCCTTAAAATACAGGTTCCCCTCTTTACAACGCACATTCCGAGAGTTGCTCCTGAGGCTGCAGAGATCCTGGGATATTTGATTTACCGCTTGCACTAAATGCCAGTTTAGTGCAAGCAGTAAATCAAATATCCACTTTACATGTACAAAGGTATAAATATCCTAAAACCGCTTAGCACTCACCAAGCAGTAATGTGATCAAGCAGCAGTCGATAGACTCAACAGGCACCCAGGACCTCTGCAGCCACAGGAGCAACTCTCAGAATGTTTGGTTGTAAAGAGGGGAAGCTGTATTTTAAGGAGATGTGGATTGGAAGCACGCTCCGAGTCAGCAAGGAAGGTATTGTATGCGCTCCACTAATCCTTATATCAGACTACTCGAGAACAATATTTTGAGCTCTGTTACGAAGTTGTTGTATGGAGGAATCACAGCAATTTTAAAGTTGCCATTATCAGTGTGACTGGGCTTACAAGCAATATTACACTTGCATTTTCATAAGGATATACAAATACACTGCATGTTAAAAGGACTGCATAAACAAATCAATGTCCACTGCTTTATAAAGGGGATCCCCATTACAATTAAAGTTCAATTTTGGATTTCTATAACTTTGGACTTGAATTTTCTGGGACTAATTGCCTATTTCTCAGATGGTATCAATTCAAGGGACTCCTTGCAATAAATGATTAGTTTTGATATTTGAAACACATACTCATTGCTGCAGGTTTTTGTAACAATTTTGCATTCGGCATTACATTTGTTTAGTTTGTAGCAATCCCCTGTGTACAATTATTTGTGATACTAATCCAAAACTTTAAAGTGTATAGCTTATTTAAGGGCTAATAATTTAGTGCTGGATAGGGCTAACTTTTCCCTTCCCTATTTTTATCCCTATTCAGTCCTAATCTTAATTTTTCTTCTTTTTCTATCTTCTTTTTCTATCTTTTATAATATATATATATTGTTTCAGTCATGTGACTGCTATTGAAAAGCATTGAGAAGCAGTGCATTGATTAAAATAGCCAGTAGGTGTAGCTGTCAGCTTGTGTTGCAGCAAATATATGCAAGCTAAGCAAGCTGAAATTAATCAGTTTAACCAGACCTGAGCTATCAAGCAGCTTGAATAAACGTAGAATGTAACCTGCGCTAAACAGAATGGGGGGGGTGTACATCTAACTCTCCTCAACGGGTTCCCTAGTGAACCCGCAAATGATAAGATAAAGAAATGGGGGTAGAGGGGAGCACCAACAAAGGCTGAGGTAAGTGAACATTTAGATTAAAAATAGAAATAAATATGAGATAAAACTAAGAAAAAAGTTGGGATATAAATAGCATATAAAAGTTTACAAATTTATTACACAATAAAAATAACATGGATCCATGTAAAAAATCAATTGTTTAAAAATAAAATAAAACATTTTTATTTTATTTTTTACATGGATCCATGTTATTTTTCTTGTGTAATAAATTTGTAAACTTTTATATGCTATTTATATCCCAACTTTTTTCTTAGTTTTATCTCATATTTATTTCTATTTTTAATCTAAATTTTCACTTACCTCAGCCTTTGTTGGCGCTCCCCTCTATCAAGCAGCTTGCAAAGGAACAAGATCTTCCTGTCTATAAATCAGTCCAGATTGGAATGCATAGAAAGAACTGTTTCCAGAAAAATGCAAGTAAAGTCTGTGTTGTGTGATTATTTTGTTAGGTTTATAATTCTGTTTAGCAAATGTTTTTGTTCATTTAACTTAGTTTAATTATATATTCTGTGTTGTGTGATTATTTTATTAGGTTTATAATGCTGTTTAGCATTTAAAGTCTTCTTTTTAAAGCTTTAAAAATAATGTATTAGGTGTTACTTATGCCAATTTTGAGAGGGGCCTGGAACCTAACTCATTCACTTCCCATTGACTTACATTATAAGCTGGGTTTAAATTTACAACGGTTTCGATTTACAACCATTCCTTCTGGAACCTAACCCCGGCGTAAACTGAGGGCTACCTGTATATATATATATATATATATATATATATATATATATATATATATATATATATATATATATATATATACACATACACACGCAAGTATATGCAAAGATATATGTACAAAGGTATAAATAAAGTTGAAAGAAGAAGACGAAACTATCTTCATTTGATGGAGATTCAGGGTATATCATTTGAAACATAAGGATATCCATGACGTCAATGATACTACTCGCACCGGACTTGACGCTCATGTATTTAAAAGACGTGTTGCGGCAGCAATGTCCGGTGAGCATATTGACTCCAGAGAATGCACCTAGATTGACGCTTTGATAAATCGGTCCCTGATTGTTTCTTAATGTACGCATGTGTGTGCGTTTGTGTTAATGTTTGTATGTGTGTGTGTGTGTGTGTTTCTCTGTGTATGTGTGTGTGTGTGTGTGTTTATCTGTGTATGTGTGTGTGTGTGTGTTTCTGTATGTGTGTTACTACCTTTACATGATTTTAAAGTCTGACTACACTTAATTTAATTGCCAACTCTGTGGGTGTGCATTTGTACATGTGTGATTATTTATGTGTGTAAGTGGTTAATTCATTAAATATCTCCCTTATTTTTTCCAAGAAAAGTTGGCAACCAGAATCTTAATCCCTAAATTCAAATAGCAAAAATGTTAGCAGTATGAAGTATTAACATCACTGGAGTGCAATCCATACAGCTTGTGTTTTTGGGCAGGTATTACAAGTCCATGGATAAGATATATACTAATGTATATTTTGCATAAGGTAGTATAACGCATATAACAGTATTCATGTTGGATAGCACAGATGTGTTCTTTACCTAATATAATAGATTTTTATAAGGGCCACAATGAAACTCAAACTGGATAATTTTTGAGCGCTAAACTGATAATGGAATTTTTGGTGCTAAGGTATTTCAGATTTCACTCTAGAGTAGCAATTAACTAACAACTATCAGACAACCTGACAAAAGCCTATATTATACTCAACAATAAGAACTATTATCACAAATTAGTATCAGATCCTACAGATAGATACCTATCAAACGTTAGTGGGGATCATTAACTTTGGTTTCCAGGAGGGTATTATTTCAAAAGCTGAAAAAGATTATTTAATCCCTGTCAAACCTGATTATGCTTTTTACTACCATCTCCCCAAAGTACATAAAAACGCACAGTGTCCCCCTGGGAGACCTATTATAGCGGGGATTGTTAGTCTTACTGACAATGTGTCAGCTTATGCTGGCTGTTTTTTACAGAAGTATGTGCTCCCACTTTTTCATGGGCATTTTTGAACGTATATATATATATCTATGGGTCGGCATTCTGGGCGAACCTGCTCTACTGTGGCAGATTTATTGATGATTTATTGTGTCTATGGAAGGGAGACACTCGCTCTGCACATTTTTTTATAGAGCATCTAAACTCTAATGACATGGGGTTAACCTTTTCTAGTAATGTGGAAAAAGAAAAAATAGTGTTTTAGATTTATGCTTATTATTCTCTGTGGAGAATAGGATTAAAACTACCACCCACTTTAAAACTGTTGATTGCAACAGTTATTTAAACTATAGCAGCAATCACTATAGTCCTTGGAAACATAATGTCCCCTACGGACTATTTAAAAGGATACATAGGAACTGTAGCTTATTAGAAGATTATGAAACACAAAGCAGGGTCCTTAAAGAAAGATTCCTTGAAAGGTGTTACCCTAAACAAATCATTGAAGCTGGATACGTGCGTGCAAAAACCGATGACAGATGGTTTTATTTTTCACCGAAAACATTTAATGAACTTGATGCTAATCATCAAGAGGGTCCTATGTTTATCACTAAATATAATGTGAATCACATGAGAATCAAAAATATTATTAATAAACATTGGGGCTTGTTACTTAGGGATCCCATATTGGGAAAATCTTTGAACCCCACACCAAGATGTGTTTTCAAACAAGCACCTACGTTAAAAAAATCATCTAGCACCAAGTAAGATTGTACTGCACAAAGATAAAAATAAGAAAAAAAGGCACTAATGACATTATGATTAAAAGGGATAAGGATACAACATTTGCCCCAGACGACAAATGATACCAAGTCACGGATCCACAAGCTTCTTCCTGTACTAACAGCGGATTCACAGGAGCAGACCTTTGCCATACAATACCTGGAGTTCCAACTATAAAGGGTATTATTATTATGCAGAATTATTAGGCAAATTAGTATTTTGACCACATCATCCTCTTTATGCATGTTGTCTTACTCCAAGCTGTATAGGCTCGAAAGCCTACTACCAATTAAGCATATTAGGTGATGTGCATCTCTGTAATGAGAAGGGGTGTGGTCTAATGACATCAACACCCTATATTAGGTGTGCATAATTATTAGGCAACTTCCTTTCCTTTGGCAAAATGGGTCAAAAGAAGGACTTGACAGGCTCAGAAAAGTCAAAAATAGTGAGATATCTTGCAGAGGGATGCAGCACTCTTAAAATTGCAAAGCTTCTGAAGAGTGATCATCCAACAATCAAGCGTTTCATTCAAAATAGTCAACAGGGTCGCAAGAAGCGTGTGGAAAAACCAAGGCACAAAATAACTGCCCATGAACTGAGAAAAGTCAAGCGTGCAGCTGCCAAGATGCCACTTGCCACCAGTTTGGCCATATTTCAGAGCTGCAACATCACTGGAGTGCCCAAAAGCACAAGGTATGCAATACTCAGAGACATGGCCAAGGTAAGAAAGGCTGAAAGACGACCACCACTGAACAAGACACACAAGCTGAAACGTCAAGACTGGGCCAAGAAATATCTCAAGACTGATTTTTCTAAGGTTTTATGGACTGATGAAATGAGAGTGAGTCTTGATGGGCCAGATGGATGGGCCCATGGCTGGATTGGTAAAGGGCAGAGAGCTCCAGTCCGACTCAGACGCCAGCAAGGTGGAGGTGGAGTACTGGTTTGGGCTGGTATCATCAAAGATGAGCTTGTGGGGCCTTTTCGGGTTGAGGATGGAGTCAAGCTCAACTCCCAGTCCTACTGCCAGTTTCTGGAAGATACCTTCTTCAAGCAGTGGTACAGGAAGAAGTCTGCATCCTTCAAGAAAAACATGATTTTCATGCAGGACAATGCTCCATAACACACGTCCAAGTACTCCACAGCGTGGCTGGCAAGAAAGGGTATAAAAGAAGAAAATCTAATGACATGGCCTCCTTGTTCACCTGATCTGAACCCCATTGAGAACCTGTGGTCCATCATCAAATGTGAGATTTACAAGGAGGGAAAACAGTACACCTCTCTGAACAGTGTCTGGGAGGCTGTGGTTGCTGCTGCATGCAATGTTGATGGTGAACAGATCAAAACACTGACAGAATCCATGGATGGCAGGCTTTTGAGTGTCCTTGCAAAGAAAGGTGGCTATATTGGTCACTGATTTGTTTTTGTTTTGTTTTTGAATGTCGGTAAAAATAAATAATTGAAATGGGTATATATTTGTTTTTTGTTAAGTTGCCTAATAATTATGCACAGTAATAGTCACCTGCACACACAGATATCCCCCTAAAATAGCTATAACTAAAAACAAACTAAAAACTACTTCCAAAACTATTCAGCTTTGATATTAATGAGTTTTTTGGGTTCATTGAGAACATGGTTGTTGTTCAATAATAAAATTAACCCTCAAAAATACAACTTGCCTAATAATTCTGCACTCCCTGTATACTAATAATTGAAGCTAATAACATACACAGAACGAACACACCCACGCTTGGTGCACCTATTAGAGAACAAGCCCTTCGAGTAAGGTAAAAGTAATTTAAAAGAGAGTTACTGGACAACAAACACCCTTCTATTTCTGACAATCTCAAATATTACTCTTCAACTCTGCTAGTCCCTCACTAAAGACTATAAACTTTACCATTATTGCCTCCTAAATCGATTGCTCTATCGTTATATTTTGTTCAGTATAATTTGCCTCTTTGCTCAGTTTAAATTTGCATCACTGCCATTTCTAACATCCCATGTAAGCCTATAATATATGTGCAAGGTACACACATTTTAATCTTTTTTTTTAGATTTATATATATTATGTTTTATCTGTGCACAGGGATTTCACATTTGTAATGTTATTTTGGAATGGCCATATCCACTATTTAAATATGTTTATATTATTTAATGTTTGATGATTAAATTGATTCATAATAGTTGAGGTTTACCAGTTGCTACTTATTATATAATTAATCACACTAAGGCACCTTTAAAGTAAAGTTTTTTTTGGAATAGCTTTTTTAGCACTCCCTTGTTTATTCTTTTCAATTTCCTGTCTTTCCTTTTTGTATATGCAAAGGGTCATATACTAGAATAAGGGTAGCTTTTCCAATTTTGGCGCAGTTCCTATAAAATCTCAGAGTGACCTACTGATCTAACTATACCATGAGGCGCATTCTATTTTTTGTATCAAAGAACTAACAACTTACAATATGTGCTCAGTATGCATGTTACTATTGAAAGTATAAGGCAACCTATTTTTTATCAGGAATAGTATAAATTATTTGATGAAACATTTTGCTTTGGTTAAAATGAATACCCAAATGTGCTTTATTGTTTGCTTACCCAAAGCCAAACACAAAATAATTCTCTGGGTTTTATTGATTGAACTTGATTTGCAATCTAGTCCTTACTCTACAAGAGGTTACATGAGAAAGCAACCATTCAAATCCTATTTTGAGACGGTAAATATATTACAGGAACTGGTGCAAAGAAAAAAGAGAGAAGTGTGTGTATGCGCTAAACAGCTATGGGGATGGAAAATAATCTGCAAATGATATTATGATTTATAGATATGTATTGTAAAATCACTTGGTGTGGCATACAAATATTGTATAGGTGTTATATAGAATAACTTAGCAACTGTAATAAATAAATAAATATCAAAGCAACTGAAATGAATAAAATATCAAAGCAATAAGTATATCAAAATAAAATTTATTTATCACATTTAAAATAACATAAAAATAACTGAATATTGTCTATTAATGATATGACCGGTCATATATAATTACAAACACTACGCTAAAAGTGTGTAAAATATGCTAAAAGTAGCTAAAAGAAGCTGGATATTGATTGAGACCTCTAGGTCTAAAAAGATATTGGGATGGTTGCCCTATATAAAAGTGTAAATCCACCTATGGAATACTGGCTCGTGTGAGATTATATCACAGTAAAAGTTCCGTTTGGAATTAGGTAGGTAATAAAAAGTTCTGCCTGGGGTTGAGATAATGTTAAAGCTCCGTTATAGGAATAAAATGGGTGTAAAAACACCGTATGGTGATATTTGTATTTCCGTTAGATGTTTCAAATAAAACAGGGGTTTTTTGCAGTTTCTATGTTGTTCACAAGATGGTATCTTCTATGCGGAATTTAAGAATACCCTCTGACTACCACGCTGCTGGGCCGCTACACCTCTATGGTGCCTACCTGCTCCTTTCTCGAGCTGAATCCTCCGTTAACCCCTTAACGACCGAGGACGTGCAGGGTACGTCCTCAGAAAAAAGGCAGTTAACGCCTGAGAACGTACCCTGCACGTCCTCGGTGTGGAAAGCAGCTGGAAGCGATCCTGCTCGCTTCCAGCTGCTTTCCGGTTATTGCAGTGATGCCTCGATATGGAGGCATCCTGCAATAACCTTTTACTGCCATCCGATGCAGAGAGAGCCACTCTGTGGCCCTCTCTGCACCGGACATCGATGGCCGGTATCGTTGGTGGGTGGGAGCCGGTGTGGGAGGTGGGTGGCGGCCATCGATGGCCCTGGTCATGTGGAGCGGGGGCGGGATCGTGGGCGGGTAAGTCCGGGGGAGCGCGCGGGAGCGCGCATGTGCACGAGGGGGCGGGTGGGAACGCTACACTACAGAAAAAATGTGGGACATTTAATGTTAAAAAAAAACCCCTTAGGTGTGATTTAGGTGGTGGGCGGGGGGGGGGGGGATTGAGCTACACAACAAAACAGAAAAACACAACAACAGAAAAAAAATTAAAAAATTAAAAAAAATAAACATTTGATTGTTCAAACTGGGTACTGGCAGACAGCTGCCAGTACCCAAGATGGCCCCCAATAAGGCTGAGAGGGAGGCTTAGAGAGCTGTTTTGGGGGGGATCAGGGAGGTTGGGGGTTAAGGGGGGATCCTAAACACAGCATATGTAAATATGCTTTTTTTTTTTTTTCTTAAAAAAAAAAAAAAAACTTTTATTTTAGTACTGGCAGACTTTCTGCCAGTACTTAAGATGGCGGGGACAATTGTGGGGTGGGGGAGAGAAGGGAGCTGTTTGGGAGGGATCAGGGGGTGGGATGTGTCAGGTGGGAGGCTGATCTCTACACTAAAGCTAAAATTAACCCTGCAAGCTCCCTACAAACTACCTAATTAACCCTTTCACTGCTAGCCATAATACACGTGTGATGCGCAGCAGCATTTAGCGACTTTCTAATTACCAAAAAGCAACGCCAAAGTCATATATGTCTGCTATTTCTGAACAAAGGGCATCCCAGAGAAGCATTTACAACCATTTGTGCCATAATTGCACAAGCTGTTTGTAAATAATTTCAGTGAGAAACCTAAAATTGTGAAAAAATTAACGTTTTTTTTACTTTGATCGCATTTGGCGGTGAAATGGTGGCATGAAATATACCAAAATGGGCCTAGATCAATACTTGGGGTTGTCTACTACACTACACTAAAGCTAAAATTAACCCTAGAAGCTCCCTACATGCTCCCTAATTAACCCCTTCACTGCTGGGCATAATACACGTATTGTGCGCAGTGGCATTTAGCAGCCTTCTAATTACCAAAAAGCAAAGCCAAAGCCATATATGTCTGCTATTTCTGAACAAAGGGGATCCCAGAGAAGCATTTACAACCATTTATGCTATAATTGCATAAGTTGTTTGTAAATAATTTCAGTGAGAAACCTAAAGTTTGTGAAAAAATTTGTGAAAAAGTGAACAATTTTTTTTATTTGATCGCATTTGGCGGTGAAATAGTGGCATGAAATATACCAAAATGGGCCTAGATCAATACTTTGGGATGTCTTTGAAAAAAAAATATATACATGTCAATGGATATTCAGGGATTCCTGAAAGATATTAGTGTCCCAATGTAACTAGCGCTAATTTTGAAAAAAAGTGGTTTGGAAATAGCAAAGTGCTACTTGTATTTATGGCCCTATAACTTGCAAAAAAAGCAAAGAAGATGTAAACATTGGGTATTTCTAAACTCAGGACAAAATGTAGAAACTATTTAGCATGGGTGTTTTTTAGTGGTTGTAGATGTGTAACAGATTTTGGGGGTCAAAGTTAGAAAAAGTGTGTTTTTTTCCATTTTTTCCTCATATTTTATAATGTTTTTTATAGTAAATTATAAGATATGATGAAAATAATGGTATCTTTTGAAAGTCCATTTAATGGCGAGAAAAACGGTATATAATATGTGTGGGTACAGTAAATGAGTAAGAGGAAAATTACAGCTAAACACAAACACCGCAAAAATGTAAAAATAGCCTTGGTCCCAAACGGACAGAAAATGGAAAAGTGCTGCGGTCATTAAGGGGTTAAGGTACGGCACAGGTGTCCGGCGCGGCTCACAACAGCTGGTGACGTCAGGAACGCTGGATGCGTGTCGAATGTAGGTCCGGTCAGGAAGAGGAACTCTGCGCAGAGTATTATTAGAACTGGATAAAGTAGTCCCAACGAATCCTTTGCAATCCTTGTAGATAGTAATGTGTTATCACTTTGTGATTAAACATCTAGGTCCATCAACGCGTTTCACCATATAACATGGCTTTATCAAGATGGTTTAAGCTAGTTCTGAGATCCTTTATAAATGTATAGTTCATCTGTGATTGGTCATGCGTGATTCATCTGTGATTGGTCATCTGTGATTGGTAGCGGCCCAGCAGCGTGGTAGTCAGAGGGTATTCTTAAATTCCGCATAGAAGATACCATCTTGTGAACAACATAGAAACTGCAAAAAAACCCTGTTTTATTTGAAACATCTAACGGAAATACAAATATCACCATACGGTGTTTTTACACCCATTTTATTCCTATAACGAAGCTTTAACATTATCTCAACCCCAGGCAGAACTTTTTATTACCTACCTAATTCCAAACGGAACTTTTACTGGGATATAATCTCACACGAGCCAGTATTCCATAGGTGGATTTACACTTTTATATAGGGCAACCATCGCAATATCTTTTTAGACCTAGAGGTCTTAATCAATATCCAGCTTCTTTTAGCTACTTTTAGTATATTTTACACACTTTTAGCGTAGTGTTTGTAATTATATATGACCGGTCATATCATTAATAGACAATATTCAGTTATTTTTATGTTATTTTAAATGTGATAAATACATTTTATTTTGATATACTTATTGCTTTGATATTTTATTCATTTCAGTTGCTTTGATATTTATTTATTTATTACAGTTGCTAAGTTATTCTATATAACACCTATACAATATTTGTATGCCACACCAAGTGATTTTACAATACATATCTATAAATCATAATATCATTTGCAGATTATTTTCCATCCCCATAGCTGTTTAGCGCATACACACACTTCTCTCTTTTTTCTTTGCACCAGTTCCTTTATTATCTGCTTTATGGGAGCAGATTAGTGTGTATTGCAAGGGGCAGATTTGCGCACCATATACCCACCCCTTTTCTTGGTAAATATATTACAATCCCACAACAAAATAATTTTAGAGTGGTGAAACTGTTTAGTTTTAATAGCAAATGCATAACATAATTCAACAGCTTTTAAAATAATTTCCCAGTGTTATTTCTTTTAATTATGAATGATGTCTATATGAATTATGCCAATTATTGACCTAATCTAACACTGTAGTAAAACTTTATTTTTTTTTATATCCATTTTTAAATGTAATTGTCTATGTGGCAGTAAGGTTACATTTGCATAATGAAATATGACATTAATTATATTTCTTTAACTTGAGCTACCATTTTTTTCAGACAAACTAAAAATTGTTTTCAGAATTGATTTTACAGCTATTTTTATATGACTTTGTATTTGCAGTGTGTATGTATATGCTTATATTTTAACTAATTCTTTATTGCTGAATGGTAACAAAAAATATTGTCAAAAAAATGTCAAAATTTACCTTGCATGATTCAGATTAAACATGTAATTTTAAAACACTTTTAAATTCACTACTATTTTCAAATGTACTTTGTTCTGTTGGTATCCTTTGTTGAAAAAGAATATGTAGATATCCTACAGCTAGCTGGTGATTGGTGGCTACACACATTTGTTTATTGTCATTGGCTCATTCCGATTGGCTGATAGGATTCTATCAGCCAATCGGAATTGAAGGGACGCCATCGTGGATGACATCACTTAAAGGAACCTTCATTCTTCAGTCGCCATCGGATGGAAGAGGATGCTCCACGTCAGATGTCTTCAAGATGGACCCGCTCCGCTCCGGATGGAAGAAGATAGAAGATGCCGCCTGGATGAAGCCTTCTGCCCGTCTGGAGGTCCCCTTCTGGCCAGATTGGATGAAGACTTCTGCCCCTCTGGACGTCAACTTGTGCCCGGCTGGGTGAAGACGGCTCAAGGTAGGGTGATCTTCAAGGGGCTAGTGTTAGGTTTTTTTAAGGGGGGATTGGGTGGGTTTTAGAGTAGGGTTGGGTGTGTGGGTGGTGGGTTTTAATGTTGGGGGGTATTGGTTTTTTTTACAGGTAAAAGAGCTGATTACTTTGGGGCAATGCCCCGCAAAAGGCCCTTTTAAGGGCTATTTGTAATTTAGTATAGGGTAGGGAATTTTATTTTTTTGGGGGGCTTTTTTATTTTATTAGGGGGATTAGATTAGGTGTAATTAGTTTAAAAAATTGTAATTCTTTTTTATTTTCTGTAATTTAGTGTTTTTTTTTTTTTGTACTTTATTTTATTTAATTGTAGTTAATTGTATATAGTTTATGTAATTAATTTAATGATAGTGTAGTGTTAGGTGTAATTGTAATTTAGGTTAGGATTTATTTTACAGGTAAATTTGTACTTATTTTAACTAGGAAGTTATTAAATAGTTAATAACTATTTAATAACTATTATACCTAGTTAGGGGTTAATACATATAATGTAGGGTTCAGCGATGTTGTGGGCAGTTAGAGGTTCATAAGTATAATGTAGGTTGCGGCGGTGTCCGGAGCGGGAGATTAGGGGTTAATAATATAATGTAGGTGGCGATGATGTCGGGGGCGGCAGGTTAGGGGTTAATAAGTGTAAGATTAGGGGTGTTTAGACTCAGGGTTCATGTTCGGGTGTTAGGTGCAGGCATACAATTAATTTCCCCATAGGAAACAATGGGGCTGCGTTAGGAGCTGAACGCTGCTTTTTTGCAGGGTTTTTTTCAGCCAGCTCAGCCCCATTGTTTCCTATGGGAAAATCGTGCACAAGCACATTTTGCCAGCTTACCGCTACCGTAAGCAGCGCTGGTATTACAGTGAGATGTGGAGCTAAATTTTACTCAATGCTCACTTTTCTGAGGCTAACGCTGGCTTGAAGAAAACTTGTAATACCAGCGTTGGCTTTAGTAAGCGGTAAGAAAAATGGCTCGTTAGCACCGCACACCATTACCGACAAAAACTCGTAATCTAGCCGTATGTGTTTAAACTGTTTGCAGTTATATACAAGCAATAGTGCATTAAAAAATGCTCCAACATACTTTTTACACTTTTATATCCCTTTAAGTCATAAGAATAGAAAGCTTCCTATAATTTATGAAGCATTTTTATTATTTTTATTCTTAACATTCAGTTAGCACTATTTTTCTTTTCAATATTATGTAACGTTAGTGTACTTTTGTCAGACTTATGTGCACAAACCAGAAAGAAGTAGACTAATCCTTCGGGTCAATTTATCAAGGGCCGAATGGCCCCTGATGCCCCTGTTTCCGTGCGAGCCTTCAGGCTCGTCGGAAACAGCAGTTATGAAGCAGCGGTCTTAAGAGGCTGCGGACATCAATCCACCCGATCCTATTTAATCGGGTTGATTGACACCCCCAGGTGCAGGGAGCACATTGCACAAGCAGTTCACTAGAACTGCTTGTGCAATGTTAAATGCCAACAGCGTATGCCCTCAAAATAGAAGGCATTGTAGTTTTTTATTTAAAAAAAAATGTAGCTTTTATTTAAAAATACAGAACAACTACAATAGGCAGTTTGTGGGTCTAAAGTTGGTGGAAGTGGGGCACAGATCCTTTACATTCTGGTCTATGGGAACTGTGTGTTCAAAGTAAATATATATATGTTTATTCTTATATACATATATATGTATGTGTTAATATGTGTATATACACATATTAACACATACATATATTTATATATGTATATAATCATATACATATATATTTATATTTGCTGCCCATCGCTGCACGACTTGCGCAAATTGTTTTACTTTCAACTTGTATCATGTGCACTGACCCGCACGTGCAAAATCTTTACTTCTGGCGGTGTTATCGCTTGAGCAAAAGTGCTAAATAACACGCCACTTGTAATCTGGCCCTTAGGGGGTCCATTAATGAAGCAGCAGATGCTGCTTCCGACCCACTCTTATTCAGGTACGCCTGAAGCGGAAGTTAAAAAGCAGCGGTCATAAGACCGTTGCTCCTTAACTTTTCCCCTACCTCGGAGGCTGCGGACAGCAATCAGCATGATTGGATACGATCGGGTTAATTGACACCCCCTGCTAGCAGCTGATGGGCTGTGAATGTGCGGGGGTGGAATTGCACGAAAACATTTCACTAGAAATGTTTGTGCAATGATGAAAGCCAACAGCGTATGCTGTAGGCAATTTATCGTTGTCCACCCGCACATTAGTAAATCAGCCCCTTTGTGTCCCTTTAAAGTTTTAAGGCTTTATGAGGATTTTTAGACCACACAACAAAACAAATAACTTCACGTGCCTTCATGACATTTGGAAGGGGTAGTTTTCCTAACTTAGGGCCAGATTACGGGTGGAGCACTATCTTAACGTTCACCAGTAAATGGGCAAATTTACCAGTTTACAGGCTCACTTTAAATAACCAGCCATTACAATTGGCTAGTTAATGCTACAGCAAGCTCGCGGTTTCACTTTGCGCTAAGCGCAATTAACGAGCGGTCAGATCTCTGGTTAAAAATAAAAAGTTGCCCCAATTTCTCCAAAAATAAAGAGGGGCATCTTTTTTTTTTCCAAACGCACAAAGCAGTTATAAGAGGTTAAAGTGAGGGGATGTAAGGTGTACCTTTACATGGATGTCAATGGGGGACTGTGTTTTCACTATAAAAATATATGTTTATGCTTATATACATATAAGTGTTAGTATGTATATACACATATAAACACATACATATATATTTATATAAGCATACACATATATATTTATTTATTGCTGCACAACAGCGCTACTTCTGTTTGTTGGCTAATTTTTCCTTTTTCCCTTAGGGAGACAGATTTTTTTTAGACGTTTTAGCTTGATTGAGGCCACAAGCTGAACTAATAGTTCCTTTAAGTTTCTTTTATTGCCTACGGTTTTTATGCCATTTTAAAACAGTTTTATGCATTGAACAGAAACTATTATTTATAGAAGTTTTACTATGTGTAGTAAACCTACTGTTGTTTAAATCATGGTTTTCAGGACCTGCAGAACAAGCTAATTATGTCATCTGGTATCATAATTTTGTTTCTTAATATTAGTCACACTATTGTGTTTGCAGGCGATTGGAGTAAAGCTCCAGGATCATTCCTGCACATTTTGCTCCTTTCCCTTGAAATTCATAAGCTGCCTTTTAGTTGGGAAAGGATTTGTTTTATTGAATTTGATATTTCTTTTGGATATATAGATATTCAGTCTACTACAGTATTTGCTGCACATGGTTATGTGTCTTTTTAAGTAAATGATAAAATGCTGATAATGGCCCTAAACATATGATTGCTAAAATACGGTTATTGTTTTATTTGCCCCCCAAAGTCTCTTTCATAAGAATTACACTGGTACTAGGAAATCACTTTGGAATCTTAACTAAGCAAGCTTAATGTTTAAAGGGACAGTCAAGTCCAAAAAAAACTTTCATGTTTCAAATAGGGCATGTAATTTTAAACAACTTTCCAATTTACTTTTATCACCCATTTTGCTTTGTTCTCTTGGTATTCTTAGTTGAAAGCTAAACCTAGGAGGTTCATATGCTAATTTCTTAGACCTTGAAGGCTGCCTCTAATCTAAATGCATTTTGATAGTTTTTAACCACTAGAGGGCATTAGTTCATGTGTTTCATATAGATAACATTGAGCTCATGCACGTGAATTTATCATGGAGACAGCTCTGATTGGCTAAAATGCAAGTCTGTCAAAAGAACTGAAATAAGGGGGCAGTCTGCTGAGGCTTAGATACAAGGTAATTACAGAGGTTAAACGTGTATAATTTTAACTGTGTTGGTTATGCAAAACTGGGGAATGGGTTATAAAGGGATTATCTATCTTTTAAAACAACACATATTCTGGGGTTAACTGTCCCTTTAAGTTGTTCTTTCTTAGTCCCTCTCTTTTGTTGAGAATTTTGCCAGGAAATACGGCTTTCACACCTTTCACAATTTTGAGCAAATAATGTCGGTTTAATAAAATCCTAAACATGTTTGTGAAATGCCTAGAGATTGGTAAGTTTATGACCACTGTAGAACTGCAGGATACTTAACTTCTCATAGATCAAGATGATTAAATGTTTGTACATTAAAATGAAGAAAACATAATTTCTGATTTGTGACCCCTTTTTCCTAGCTACTGTTAACAGGATCTATCAATACAGCTGTACCTTTTCTACCATGTGAAACTGTGATTTTCTATGCCAGTCTCTCACCAGGTCAGGATCTGCCTTATTTGGTGGTTAATAAGGAACAAGTACACCAGGGGAGGAATTTCCTGCAAACAAATTACTGTTACCTCCATGGGCACAATCTGATTATGAAAGATTGCAGAAAATGACATGTCTAGCACTGAGATCCTGAAGTCCTGACAAATTTGTGATTTATTTATGTGTACAAACATTCTGTTCTCACCCTTTTTACAAGTACTGCTGGTGTAAACAACGTAACATGTGATGTCACCATCACATGGAGCATGAGTGGGTACAGAATCTGCAGCCTATGGCCATATCAGTAGGAAAATAAAGTTATCATAAGTAAAATGCTAGGATTTACCATCACTAAAAATAAAGGCCACGTTCATTCATCAGTTTTAACAAAATGGTTGAAAATGTTCCTTTATTTTGCCGTGACTTCACTTCTAAACCCCTTGGCTTTTCCAGTTCATGGCACTGCTCATTTTTTCAATGAGGTGTCATTTCCACCTCTCAGCCAATAGATGTGTGTGCTTACATCATAATGACGATCGGCCCACACAGATATTGGCTAGGAGGTGGAAACGTCACCTCATCGAAAAAATGAACAGTGCCATGGGCCGTCAGAGCCGCTTAGCTAAGCAGTAAAGCCGCAGCAAAATAAAGGCACCTTTTCATCCTTTTTTAATTTTAAACTGTTGAATGAAGGCGGCCGTTATTTTTAGTGATGGTAAATCCTAGTGTTTTCGAAATGCTAGGATTTACCATCACTTGTACGCAAGTGCTTCTGCAAATAAAAGCAAATTGCAATAAGGGTACTTAATGGGCTGGATCCACAAAAGCTTATGACATTTCTGAGGAAATTTGTTAAAGGCAAGATAGATTTGAACTTTGTTTAAAGCTAGCTTCACCTATCCTTTCCAGTATTTTGTTAGTGGATATTTCTGCGATTAATATATATATATATTTATATTTAGTTGTGCTAAAGGGACAGAAAACCCCAACAATTTAATTCATGATTGGGATAGAACATTCTTCACAACTTTTTCACTTTACTTCTATTATCAAATTTGCTTCATTATCTTGTTATCCTTTTCTGAAGGAACAGCATTGCACTACTGTTAGCCAGCTGATCACATCTAGTTAGCCAATCACAAGAGACAAATGTATGCATGCACCAATCACCAGCTAGCATCCATTAGTGTAGGATGTGTGCTTATTAATTTTCAATAATGGATATCAAGTAAAAAAAGCACATTTGAAAATAGAAGTGATTTTAAAAGTGGCTTAAAATTGCATGCTCTATCTGATTCTTGCAAGCTTAAGTTTGACTTTCCTATCCCTTTTTTGTGCTCCAACACATAATAATTTGCAAAGAAGTACTGCTAGCAACCCAGAAAAGCAATAATTACAACCACAAACATAGGGAAACAGGCTTGCAAAATATATTATGTAAATGTTTGTAATACTAAAATATTCACCATAGGCATTCTAGGGCATTCTGTAGATGTAGTCAGTTATTTTTTGTTTACCTAAATCTTGTTCAAGCATTTGGAATTCAAAAGGTTCATGTGCTTGGCTCACCCATGTGCATTGCTTTTTCTTCAACTAAGAATATCTAAAAAATTAATCAAAATAAATAATAAAAGTAAAGTGTAATGTTGTTTAAATTTGTATTCTCTATCTGAATAATGAAACATTTTTTTAGGCTTTAGTGTCCCTTTAAGTAGCAGCAGTCTTAAGACTGCTGCTTTTTGACCTCTCTGTCAATTGGTAACTAGGAAGCAGAGGGTGGCATTGTACAAGCAATGCCAAGTCTAGTGGACGTGTTTGCGTTAACAAATCATGTCCGTCCGACGATTGGTAAATGGAAGTCAATAGGGCAGATTTATCATCGGTCTGTCAGACATGATCTGCTCAGCAGATCATGTCCGACAGACATCGATGAATGCCGACAACATATGATGTCGGAATTTATCATTACACAAGCAGTTCACCGGAACTGCTTGTGCAATGCCGCCCCCTGCAGATTTGCAGTCAATCGGCTGCTAGCAGGGGGTGTCAATCAGCCGATCGTATAGGATCGGGCAGGTTGTTGTCCGCAGCCTCAGAGCAGGCGGACAAGTTATGGAGCAGCGGTCTTTAGACCGCTACTTCATAACTGCTGTTACCGGCGAGCCTATAGGGTCGCGCGGAAACAGGGGCATCAAGCTCCATTCGGAGCTTGATAATTTGGCCCCATAGACTGTATTTACTTTCTGAAGCATACTAGTCTCACTGTTTTAAAGTTAATTATGTTACATTTTATTTCTTATTAACAGTTACCACTGTTTTTTTATTATGTTTTTGCATACATTAGAGTGGATGGATATTGAGAAAGTGTTTACTCATGGCTGTTAGGAAGGACAGTTGTAAATCTCTTAGTGATGTTTTGATGAGTTTTTTCAGCAATATACGAGTTTCAGTAGCTGGATTTATTGAATCTATGCTATTTATTGTGAAATGTATTTCTGAACATTCAAAATGTGATATTTTTGTCCTTATAATAATTTATGTGCCCTCCTAACATAGGGGATCAATCACAATCCTTTTGAAAAAACTTAATGATTTTCAACAGAATAACAACATTAAAGTATGAGGATGTTTGTAGATAAAGTATTTTATACATTTTTCTATTGGATTGTGAGAGACTCCAAAGCGGTTGTGGCCTCTGGGTGGCATGCACCCCAATTGTGAGCATTATGTGCAACTCGGAAACTAGCTCCCAGCTGTGTTGGCAACACACCCACAAGTAATCATTGCATGTGCCACCTCCAGTGTGACTTCTCAATACAAGTTTACAGTTTTCACTAAGAGGCCTATTTATCAAGCCGTCAACCGCAAATACGCTGGAATTCCGCAGCGTAATTGTGGAGCGCCTGATTCGCCCTATTTTTCAAAGCCTACAGACCGGCAAAAGTTAAAATTTGTGACGTAACATACGATCCGCATGTCTCAATCTGACACAGATAGATGCTTACGTCATTACAGATGTTCTGAATACAAATTCGGCACTATCTGACAACTTTTGCTAGTTAACAACTTTCTAACAGTTGCTCTCGCCACTATTCCGGCCCAGCGTACCTGGTTTTAAATCTGCCACCCTGGAGGCCGCGGATGCGATAGGAATCAATTGGAGTCTGAAAGTAGCGAAAGCTTATGTTTGCTGCTGCCAGATATCCCATTGATTTCTATGGCAGAATAAAAGTTATGTTTACGCCTAACATCCTAACATAAGCCCCGAGTCTAAACACCCCTAATAAGCTGCCCCCGACATTGCCGCAACTTAAATAAAATTATTAACCCCTATTCTGCTGCTCCCAGACCCCGCCGCCACCTACATAATGTTATTAACCCCTATCCCGCCACTCCCCGACATCGCCGCAACTAAATAAAGTTATTAACCCCTATGCCGCTGCTCCCGGAGCTCACCGCAACTAAATAAATGTATTAACCCATAAACCCATGGCCTCCCACATCACTACCACTTACTAAACCTAATAACCCTTAAACCACCAGTCCCCCACATCGCCATAAACTAAATTAACCTATTAACCCCTAAACCTAACAACCCGCTAACTTTACATTATAATTACCTCATCCCTATCTTATAATACATTTAACTTTACCTTTAGAATTAAATTAAACTATATTAAACTATTAATTAATCTACCTGAACTATTATACTAAAATTACATTAAACTATATTAAACTATATTAAACTATTAATTAACCTACTCTAACTAGTATACTAAAATTACATTAAAATATATTAAACTATTAATTAACCTACCCTAACTATTATACTAAAACTACATCAAACTAACAATTAAATTAACTATATTACATATTTAAACACCTAACCCTACTCAAATTATTTAAATCTACTATTACAAATTCTAAGTTACAAAAAAAATAACAACTACATTACACAAAATAAAAAACACAAAATTACACAAAATAAAAAAAATGAATTAGAAAATATTTAAACTAGTAACACCTAATCTAATAACCCTATTAAAATAAAAAAGCCCCCCCCTAAAAAAAAAACCCTAGCCTACAATAAACTACCAATGGCCCTTAAAAGGGCCTTTTGCGGGGCATTGCCCCAAAGAAATCAGCTCTTTTACCTTTAAAAAAAAATACAAACACCCCCCAACAGTAAAACCCACCACCCACACAACAAACCCCCCAAATAAAAACCTATCTAAAAAACCTAAGCTCCCCATTGCCCTGAAAAGGGCATTTGGATGGGGATTGCCCTTAAAAGGGCATTTAGCTCTTTTTCAGCCCAAACCCCTAATCTAAAAGTAAAACCCACCCAATAAACCCTTAAAAAAAACCTAACACTAACCCCCGAAGATCCACTGACAATTTTTGAAGACCCGACATCCATCCTCAATGAAGCGGCAGAAGTCCTCAGCAAAGCCAGCAGAAGTCTTCATCCAAGCGGGCCAAAGTCTTCATCCAAGCCGGCAGAAGTCTTCATCCAGACGGCATCTTCTATCTTCATTCATCCAGCGCGGAGCGGCTCCATCTTCAAGACATCCGGCGTATAGCATCCTCTTCTTCCGACGTCTTCTGAACAATGAAATTTCCCATTAAATTACATCATCCAAGATGGTATCCCTTACATTTCGATTGGCTGATAGAATTCTATCAGCCAATCCAAATTAAGGTGGAAAAAATCCTATTGGCTGTTGCAATCAGCCAATAGGATTGAGCTTTCATCCTATTGGCTGATCCAATCAGCCAATAGAATGCAAGCTCAATCCTATTGGCTGATTGGATCAGCCAATAGGATGAAAGCTCAATCCTATTGGCTGACTGCAACAGCAAATAGGATTTTTTCCACCCTAATTCCTATTGGCTGATAGAATTCTATCAGCCAATCGTAATGTAAGGGATGCCATCTTGGATGACATCATTTAAAGGGAAACTTCAGTGTTCAGAAGACGTTGGAAGAAGAGGATGCTCCACGCTGGATGTCTTGAAGATGGAGCCGCTTCGCGCCGGATGGATGAAGATAGAAGATGCCTTCTGGATGAAGACTTTTGCTGGCTTGGATGAAGACTTTGGCACGCTTGGATGAAGACTTCTGCCAACTTCGCTGACTCTATAAATTGAAATTGTGTAGAAATATACACATATTTTATTTACTTTACATTTTCAAATAACAATGCTTGCTGTATGAGCTATTATAGGAATAAGGGATATATTTAAACTATAATTTTATTATGTACATGTTCCTTACCTGGGAATGCAGGTAATTGGATCAGCCAATAGGATGAAAGCTCAATCCTATTGGCTGACTGCAACAGCAAATAGGATTTTTTCCACCTTAATTCCTATGGGCTGATAGAATTCTATCATCCAATCGTAATGTAAGGGATGCCAGGGGTTTAGGAGTTAATACATTTATTTAGTTGCAGAGGGCTCTAGGAGCAGCGGATTAGGGGTTAATAACTTTATTTAGGTATGGTGGGGTTGGGGTTAATACATTTATTAAAGTTGCAGTGGGGTTGGGGAGCGGCGGGATAGGGGTTAAACATTTTAGTATAGTGGCGGTGTTTAGTGACAGGGTATAAATAAAGTTGGGAAAAAGCCGAATAGCAGCTAGATCGATGACTGTTAGTTAACAACAGTCCACTGCTCATCGCCCCGTACTTGGTGTGTGGCTTTTTGACAGCTTTTTCAATAAATAAGAAAAGCGTATTCAGGTCCGCGGCCGCGATGTTAGGTGAGATTATTGGTGCCAGCGAATGCAGCACAGTTGACGGCCTCTAAGTGTGCAAGATCACTACCTGCCTTTGGTATATCATCAGGTATATTTCTATTTCAGTATGTTTTTAAAGGCCTTAATATCATTGAGCATATTCTGGTGTTTATACCTATGTATTTGTTTTACTTGATGATGCAATGCAGTGAGTGTATAGTTGGCTTAAGATTGTAGTGGACAGAGAGTTTGAGGGTCATTTCTTTATTGGACCTAGGCAGGAAAATGTATTAAACTAACCCTGAATATAAACTTTGTATTCTTTAACTTTAACATACTAATATATACAGCTTGTTTCTATTTGTTAATATTCAGTACAAATGGCATTGACATCACTGACTCTATAAATTGAAACTGTGTAGAAATATACACATTTTTTATTTACTTTACATTTTCAAAGAACAATGCTTGCTGTATGAGCTATTATAGGAATAAGGGACATATTTAAACTCTAATTTTATTATGTACATGTTCCTTACCTTGGTCAGCCAAGGAACAGTAAGCAAAGGGGCTATTTCAAGGATTTTAAAATTCTAATCACTACATACCACATTATTTATGTTGAACCTAATTTACTGATAGCAATGATGCAGGCATCTTAGTATGGTGTTTTAACATGATCACACTCATTTATAGCACATTGAATGGTCATCAGAGCAAAATTTAAATGCAGTGTGGTAGTTTTCTCTTACTTTTAGACTAGCATCTAATAGTTTAAGCATCTTCAGGGAAACATTTAAATATTTCAGTGCTGTAACTTAAAGTGCACAGAATTTAGCCATTCAGCTCTTTAGAACCTATTCAAAGCAGACTGCTTGTACTCCAAAGATTTTTGTGTTGACAATGAAGGAAATTAAAATGATGTAGAAACAGAATGTTAGTGATAAGAGTCTCTTGACTCACCTAACCTGTTATATGACGCACGTTACTGTACTGCTACTCTGATGTGTACTTAAAATGACTGAAAAAGATAGAATGCAGAAAAAAATTTCATTCAAATAAACTAACCTGATGTATTCTATCATTTAAGTAAGAAATCAAAATGCAGCTGCAACAGACATGTATCAATCTTAGATAATTCATAGGTTAGTGAATTTAAGTACTTACAAAAGGAACCAGCTGCTGAGCTAACAGCAGGTGCTAGTACAGTAAATAATGTTAGATTTGTTTGGTATTATCTTTGAAAATAAGCTAGCTGTATCTGAATGAATACTGCTACTCAACAGAAATCCTTGTGCTTTCATTTATTTTATATCTGGGTAGTGTAAAAAAAATAGACATTTGTTAAAAAACGATTATTTTTATTTTACTAAAGTAAAATGAAATTATTATAATCTACTTTTGCATGTACATTTTTGTATGAATATAGTCCTCATGGTCTTCATCATTATCACATTTAATACAAAATGGTAGCTAAAATACAATACATTAAAATGAAAACTACAATATGCAAAGAATAACTTCCCAAGTTAGAAGGGCAAAAAATATTTTTTTATCTCATCTAAAAGACGACATCTTAAAATATATTACAGATTTTTTGAGTTTTGTAAAATGTTTCTGTACTTAAAAAAAAACGTTTTCTTTTATGCTCATGAGGTGTGACATAGTCCACCAATAAAACAGAGGAAATCTTGATTATCAGCTAGTAAGCAGTCAGCTTCTTTGTGGCCCCTATAGACAGACAAAAACTCTCTGTTAGAGACAAAATAAAAAGCTTTAATTTAATTTAGTTTTTCTTTCTAGCAAAATATATGTTTACATGGTTAAATGCTGCCATTTAATGTGCATGATTGCATGATTTATTTGGGGTTAATTAATGGCCTCTTTTTTTGGCTAATTTTTTATTGGCTGTTCTCTTTTCAAATCGAATTGGGAAGGCTCATGAGTTATTTATAACTAACTATTATTGGTGCTAAATATGTACGGTCATGTGATATATACAGTCATGCAAAATAGAATGTATACCCTCTTTGAATTCTTTGGTTTTATGTATCAGGACATAATAACAATCATCTGGTCGTTAGTAGGTCTTAAAATTAGGTAAATGCAACACCAACATATGACATACTACACTGTGTCCTAATTTATTTAACAAAAATAAAGCTAAAATGGAGAAGCCATGTGTGAAAAACTAAGTACACCTTTTGAATTAATAGCTTGCAGAACCCCCTTTAGCAGCAGGTGTGGATAAATTGATTGATTAGCATAAATGTATTTTATTTAAGAGTTACAGTAAGCTAGAACCTTTAATGTACATGGAAGTTATATTGATTTGTAGAATGTGTGCCTGTAAAAAAGAAATTGCATTTGAGGTCACATATACATGGATGGCAAGAAATGGTGATGAATTTGCTTGGAAAAAATAGAATTTAATGGTGAAGATCAAAATGCGGAGCACACTAACAGTGATTATTGAAGAAAAAACAATCCCAAAGGAAATCATAAGTGGTGTACTGTAAAATATATGTAGTATTGGGATCATCTCACAAAGATATGTCTATAAAGCCAAGTACGATATAGTATACCAGATGTATCTTCCTGAATGTTAATACTGAATTACTGGATGAGATAGGAACATTGTATATAAAAGTTGTTTCAATTCAATGGGGCATATACAGTTTGTAGTAGTATTTTGTCCATTTGGTGCAATAGTACAGAAGTGTATATAATCAGTGTGCAAGAGGGAATGAACCTAGATCAAAGGGACAAGTTATTTATATGTAATGTAACTAATTTGGGGAAGAGGATGACTCAGAGGGATCATCAAGTGCAAATTATGTCTTTGAATTGTCCTTCATACAGCTTTGTTTATGCCTAGTGGGAGAATGACAAGTGATTACATGTTACTTATTCCTTAGGATAGCCTTATGTGTGTCCCAAGCCTTTTTAATTTACAATCCATGTTTTTACCACCTTTATTGGAAGATTATTCCATGAACCCACCACCCTTTCTGTAAAAAAAAAACTGCTTCCTCACATTTCTTCTGGATCGGCTATCCTCTATTTTAAGATTATGACCCACTGTTTTGCTCTTTCCTTTTTTTGTGGAAAATGCTTTCTGCTTCCCTTTTATTTAAGGGAGACACAAAGATTCACTCTGTGATAAAAGTAAACTTCTTTATTCGAAAGAGTTTAAAAACAGAAGGCAATATTGGTAGCCAGGATAAAATCAATCTTATGAGGTAAAGGGGACCCAAAACCCCCACAGCATCAGATGAGTATGATGCCTCTAGGGCACTTGTCACTGATATTTTGTCAGGGGCTGGTTAATGCTTTTTATTGCTTCAAAAAGCCAATCAATGTGCAGTATCTCTATGAGAAAATGATCGCCTAACACCCCAACAAAATAGGATTGAACCTTAGACATATATACATGTACATGTAAGTGCAAAAATCACGAAAAATATATGCTCATATTCTAATCTAGTACATAAATGAACAATAGATTATAAATGCTCCTAAAAAATATATAAACTTTAGTATTTAAATACAAATTAAATTTTTAACAAATAGATTGACATCCATTTGTAAATCCAAACCAAAAGGCATTCTAGTTTTAAGGTGTAAAATCCAAAAGACTTTTCTTTCATCTAATTTTACTTCTCTGTTGCCACCTTTAGGATGTCTAGGAATGAAGTCAATTCCCTGAAACCCTACCCATTCTGTAAAATGATCCTGTTTTGAGCGATATTACAAAAGATGGTTGTAAATTTATATTGAAAACAGCTAAGACTTTAAGAAACATCTTGTCACCATCAATGTCCCCTAAAATTAAACAAACTACATGGTTAAAGCAGAGGAAGGGATGCTATAAATGTTGTACCTCTAGATGTAAGACATGTAGTTACATAATTCAAGGATATAAATTTAAATCCCAAACATTAGATAAGGAATTTGATATTCATTTCTTCATTAAATGCAATACTACACGTCATTTACCTTCTAACTTGTACAGGTTGTGATAAACAGTACACAGGGCTAAAAGATCACTCAAATACATATTCTTAGAACACATTAGAGGTATTGGATATTGAGTCAAAGACCCCCATTGCTAGACATTTTAGGGAAGACCATAATTCTGACAGTTCCTTATTAAGGGTTCAGGATATTGACTTCCTAGGACCGGCGATCGCGTAGCCATGGAGTGTGGAGGATCCTCTTTGTACAATCACAACCGTACACTAAAGAGTGAATTAAAGGTACGCATTTAAATATGGTGTCCCTTGTATTCCTATTGGCTGATTTGATTCTTCAAATTCAAATCAGCCAATAGGATGAAAGCTACTGAAATACTATTTACTGATTTGAACAGCCAATAGGATTTCAGTAGCTCTCATGCTATTGGCTGATTTGAATTTGAAATCAGCCAATCCTGGAAGCTGAAGACATCCTTAGCGGAGCGTCCTCATCATATGGTCACCTCCATACACTGAAGTTGAATGCAAGGTAACCATTTCAAAATGGCGCACCTTGCATTCCTATTGGTTGATTTGATTGTTTAAATTCAAATCAGTCAATAGGATGAGAGTTTCTGAAATCCTATTTGCTGTTCAAACCAACCAATAGGATGAGAGCTACTGAAATAGGATTTCAGTAGCTCTCATCCTATTGGTTGATTTGAATTTGTAGAATCAAATCAGCCAATAGGAATGCAAGGTACGTCATGGCTCTGCTCCACGTCACCAGGATGAAGATAGAAGATGCCCCGGGGATGGATGAAGATATTGCCGCCTGGATGAAGACTTCTCTCTGTCTTGATGGAGATGGATGTCTGAACTTCAGGAACTGTGAGTTGATATTCTGAGGTTAGTATTAGCTACCTTGCATTCAACTTCACTGTAAGGCAGTGACCGTATGAAGAGGACAATCTGTGAAGGATGTAATCGCTGGTCCAGGATGGCTCTGAACCCCACCACCAGGATGAAGATAGAAGAGTCCTCAGGGATGGATGAGGATATCACTGATTGGATGAAGACTTCTTGCCACCTGGATGCAGATGGATGTCCGGACTTCAGGAACCATGAGTAGATATTCTCGGGTTAGTGTTAGGTTTTTTTTTTTTTTTTCATTTTTTTGGGTGTTTTTTTTTTTTTTTTCTAGATTAGGGCTTTGGGCTTTTTTAAAAGAGCTGAATGCCCTTTTAAGGGTGATGAAAAAAAGAGCGGAATGCCATTTTAAGGGCAATGCCCATTCAAATGCCCCTTTAGGGATGGTTGGGTGGTAGGTTTTACTGTTGGGGGACTTTGTATTTTTTTTACTGGTAAAATAGCTGTTTACCTTAGGGCAATGCCCTACAAATGTCCCTTTTAAAAGGCTATTAGTAAATTATGGTAGGCTAGGGGGGGTTTATTTGGGTGGTTATTTTTATAGGGCTAATAGATTAGGTGTAATTGTTTTTATTTTTGATAATTTAATTTATTATTTTTTGTAAGTTTAGTGTAGTTTATTTTTTGTAATTTAGTGTTTATTATTTTTGTAATTTTAGATTTTTAAATTTTTTCGTAGTGTTAGGTATTTTTAAATTTGTAATTTATATCTATTAACTGGTAGTTTTTTAATTTTTATTAGAATAGTTATGTTAGGTTAATTTATAGTTTAAACTTTTTTTTATTTCACAGGTAAGTTTTTTTTTCTTCTCAAATAGGTTTTATTGAAACTATAAAATAAGGGTACAACAGTTTGTGAAAAGATTTGACAGACAAATATTTTCACATCTATATAATACATAACGGGGAAACACATTGGGTAGATTAATGTCCTTTTCAATGTCTTTTTAGGTCTGCAATTCAAAGTATAAGGATATAATATCTAACATGTTCTATGAAGTCTATGGTAATTTGTTAATAATGCACGCTTTGCCATATATAAAAATGATATATTACTAAACATATTTAACAAGGTTAGTTTGCTTACAGAGCAGCCCCACTCAATGCATCCAGGTGGGGCAAAGGGCACAGGAAGTGAAGGGAAGGCAACACAGATCTGGGGGAAAGGGGGGGTGTAATCATGTCAGGTAGATTGGATGAAGGGAGACGTACTGGTGTATAAATAATCCTACTGAATAGGAGGATGCTATTTATGTAGCGCAAATTTCTCTGATTTTTGTCGATTATGAAACCAGGGTTCCCAGATAGCCCAATACAGGTCCTCTTTGTCCAAGATAGAGTAGAAGCTTTTTTCCATGCCAGAGAAAAATTGAATTGTCTCAGTGATGTCTAAGATGTCAGGGGGCAGAGATTTCTTCCATGCTCTTGCTATAGTGAGTTTCAAAGCAGCAAAGATGAAGATGACCAGTTTATACTGTGGAGTGGATTTTTTTGGTGGGGGAAATATGAAAGAGGGCTATCTCCAGTCTCTGTAGTAGGGACAGTCCAATCTCATCACAAATGCAGAATACTTTGCTCCAACAGGGACTCAATACCGGCAACTCCACCAGACGTGAAGGTTAGTATTTCTTTCACCGCAATTACACCAGCACAGGGGGGGTAGTGTCGGGAACATCTGAGTCAGCCTAGCGGGGGTGTAATATCATCTAAGGAATAATTTAATGTGTGATCAATGGTGTTTGCGCAGTGAAGGTTTATTTGTCAATGTTATAGCAGATCCAAGTCTTTGCCAGTAATGATTGTGGCAGTTTCATATTCTCAGGCTTTGAGTTGCCAGATTCTGTCAGAATTGGTAGAAGTTTGGATCATATTGTAGTGGTAAGATAGAGTTTTGGGGATCTTTGTCTTTAATTTCCATAATTTCTCCCAAGTTGTCAGAGGGTGACAGTCAGATTAGGGGAAACCCAAAGAAAGCAGGAAGTTATATAGTCTAGAGTATTCAAACAGAACCCAAGATGGCGGATCCAGTATGATAGATTCAATTATATGTGGTGGGAGTATGGTACCTGAAGAGAAAAGTTGAGATATGTGGTGTAGGTCCCACTTTTTCCAATGGAGGATGTGCATGTCTGGCAAGGTAGCTAGTAGGCCAGGAATAGAATGGAGTGGGGAAGGATGATGCACAATTTTCAACAGGTATCTAAGGGATCGCCAGAGCTTTAATTTTGCTTGAATAATTGCATTATGAATCCCAATCTCATCTAGGCGATAGGTTGGGATCCAAGGAAGATCTTTCAAACTTAACCACACGGGTAGACTTAATAGTTAAACATATTTCCATCTCTGTGGCTCGCCTTTGTCTGCCCATACAAAGATGTGCTTCAGGCGAGCAGCCTCATATTAGCTTTGTACATTAGGCATGGCAACCCCGCCCTGGCCAAACCATTTTTCTAGTATTTTTTACACTATCCAAAGTCTGGAGGGCCCCCATAAGTATCTCTGAAAAAGAGATTGAAGTTTGCAGAGTAGCATTCTAGGTCCAATGAGTTTAAAATCTTTGAGAGTGCTTTGTTGTAATTTTTATTAACAACCAGTTTGAGATCTGGTCCCAGCTGTAGTCCCAAATGTCTAATAGTGTCAGTAGACCATTGGAAAGAGTAGGATGTTTGCAGAATTTCTAATTTCAAATGCAGGAATATGGATAGGCAAAACCTCTGTTTAGAGAAGGTTAATGATATAGTAGCTATATTTGGCAAAATCATTTATGGTGTTGAATAGCGCAGGTAAAGAACCCAAAGGGTTAGACAGAAAAAGTGTGACATCATCGGCGAATAGAGCACTCATTGGTAAAACTTAAGGGGACAGTCAAGTCGAGATTGAACTTTCGTGGTTCGGATGGGGCACGCAATTTTGAGCAACTTTTTAGTTTGCTCCTGTTGTCGATTTTTCTTTGTTCTTTTGGTATCTTTGTTTGAAAAAGCAGGAATGTGCGTATGGGAGCTGGACCGTTTTTGGTTCGGCACCTGGGTGGTGCTTTCTGATTGGTGTCTAAATGTAGGCACCGTTAGGCAGGCGCTGCCCAGGTTCTGAACCAGGGATGAGCCGTCTCCTAGGCTTACATTCAAGTGGAGATGCCAAGAGAACGAAGAAGGTTTGATAAGGGAAGTAGATTGGAGGGTTGCTTGGAGTTGCGTGCTCTATGTGAACCGTGCAGGTTTGGTTTTGACTAGACTATCCCTTTAAGACCCTTATAATTAGAATTAAGATATGTTAAAAATTTCCCTTGCCTCCAGTTTGGGTATAAAAAATAAATATACACACCAACACATATGTGTATATATATATATATATATATATATATATATATATATATATATATATATATTTTGTATGCGTTAATTTTATTCTGAAGGAGTTTATTGTTGAAAAAACTTGATAGCTCCCACCAACTTATATAGAGATTGGGGGAAAACTAAGACAAAATTAGCCCACATAGCTTAAAGTTAAGTCCATAATCAATCTATTAACGGCAATAAGAGTTTCAAATAGATTGACTTTTGCTGTTAGAACAAAACCTATATGCGCCAACACCAATCACCAGCTAGCTTCCCAGTAGTGCATTGCTGCTCATGAGCCTAGGTTTACTCTTCAACAAAGGATACCAAGAAAATAAGGCACATTATAGATTATTATTAAAGGTAAATTGAAAGGTTGTTTAATATTGCATGGTCTGTCAGAATCATAGAGGTGTAATTTTGACTTTACTGGTCATTTTAAACAGTTGTTAAACTTTCAGTGTTAGCTGGAAAACGTTTTATTTGTTATTTTTTATGTTTATCAATGTCTATATTTTGTACTTGCATCTCCCCTACCTTGGCTTAGCAGAGACCTATTTCTGCAGTATAAATATATAGTGACAGTTGCATCTGAGAAAAATAACCTAATTTTGTGAAAAGAACCTTTCTTTTTAACAGACATAACATTTTCAGATGTACTAACAATGATAATCACTGTGGGAGAAACAATGAACCAGCCCATATTTTTAAATGTTATTATTGATCTCTCACGATAGGGTTAAATGCATAGGTAAAGTCCCACTTCTATATGCAGTTCCTGTGCAGGGCACAGCCGGTCCACAATCAGTAGGTTTCACGACCTAGCCAATCATCTGTTGCCGTTTCTGAACATGACAGACTTCCTGATTCTGAATGGGGCTTTAACTACATATATAACCACTTTGCTGTGATTAAAATTGTATTTATATAGAAGAGCCAGTTCAATCCTATGTTCTGTTCAAATATAACATGCCCTTTTAATGTCCTTTTAAATGTTGTATCATTTAAATATTGGTTTACAGGTTTCTACTGAAGACTAAAATGGAGAAGCAATTGTATTTACATACTTTTTGCTTTTATATATTATTTGTATGCCCTTACATAGATCAATAGATGCAATATATATTTTATAGATACGATTGATAGATAGATTCGATAGATAAATAGATAGGTTTGATAGATATATAATTTCCCTGACAGAGTATAACAATAAGAAATGCGGTCTGGGACCCGTGGTGTGTTAAGTAGTACTATTCTTAGCAGTTTAATACCTGTTGCTCCCCCTATCGGGGGAGGTCTATATGGCCTTGAATTTCAGAACAGGGAGATGGAAGAAGATGCTTGGTCTGTTCTCCGACTTCAAATTTGGCAGAAACACAAGTGGATGTCACAAAACAGTCCGGCCATGAGATCGATAGATTTGATAGATAGATACATAGATTACATAGATCAATAGATGCAATATACATATGATAGATACAAATTACATAGATCAATAGATGCAATATACATTTCATAGATACGAATTACATAGATCAATAGATGCAATATACATTTGATAGATACGAATTACATAGATCAAAAGATGCAATATACATTTGATAGATACGAATTACATAGATCAATAGATGCAATATACATTTGATAGATATGAATTACATAGATCAAAAGATGCAATATACATTTGATAAATACGAATTACATAGATCGATAGATGCAATATACATTTGATAGATACAAATTGCATAGATCAAAAGATGCAATATACATTTGATAGATACAAATTATATAGATCAAAAGATGCAATATACATTTGATATATATGAATTACATAGATCAAAAGATGCAATATGCATTTGATAGATATGAATTACATAGATCAAAAGATGCAATATACATTTGATAGATACGAATAACATAGATCAAAAGATGCAATATACATTTGATAGATACGAATTACATAGATCAAAAGATGCAATTTACATTTGATAGATACGAATTACATAGATCAAAAGATGCAATTTACATTTGATAGATACAAATTACATAGATCAAAAGATGCAATATACATTTGATAGATACGAATTACATAGATCAAAAGATGTAATATAAATTTGATAGATATGAATAACATAGATCAAAAGATGCAATATACATTTGATAGATACGAATTACATAGATCAAAAGATGCAATATACATTTAATAGATACAAATTACATGGATCAAAAGATGCAATATCCATTTGATAGATACGAATTACATAGATCAATAGATGCAATATACATTTGATAGATACGAATTACATAGTTCAAAAGATGCAATATACATTTGATAGATACGAATAACATAGATCAAAAGATGCAATACACATTTGAAAGATACGAATTACATGGATCAAAAGATGCAATATCCATTTGATAGATACGAATTACATAGATCAATAGATGCAATATACATTTGATATATACGAATTACATACATCAATAGATGCAATATACATTTGATAGATACGAATTACATACATCAATAGATGCAATATACATTTGATAGATACGAATTACATAGATCAATAGATGCAATATACATTTGATAGATACAAATTACATAGATTAATAGATGCAATATATATTTGATAGATACGAATTACATAGATCAAAAGATGCAATATACATTTGATAGATACGAATTACATAGATCAAAAGATGCAATATAAATTTGATAGATATGAATAACATAGATCAAAAGATGCAATATACATTTGATAGATACGAATTACATAGATCAAAAGATGCAATATACATTTAATAGATATGAATTACATGGATCAAAAGATGCAATATCCATTTGATAGATACGAATTACATAGATCAATAGATGCAATATACATTTGATAGATACGAATTACATAGTTCAAAAGATGCAATATACATTTGATAGATTTGAATAACATAGATCAAAAGATGCAATATACATTTGATAGATATGAATTACATAGATCAAAAGATGCAATATACATTTGATAGATACGAATTACATAGATCAAAAGATGCAATATACATTTGATAGATACAAATTACATACATCAATAGATGCAATATACATTTGATAGATACGAATTACATAGATCAATAGATGCAATATACATTTGATAGATACAAATTACATAGATCAATAGATGCAATATATATTTGATAGATACGATTGATAGTTAGATAGATTCGATAGATAAATAGATAGATTTGATAGATATATAATTTCCCTGAGTATAACAATAAGACATGCGGTCTGGGACCCATGGTGTGTTAAGTAGTACTATTTCTAGCATTTTAATACCTGTTACTTCCCCTATAAGGGGAGGTCTATATGGCCTTGATTTTCGGAACAGGGAGATGGAAGAAGATGCTTGGTCTGTCCTCCTACTTCAAATTTGGCCGAAACACAAGTGGCTGTCACAAATCAGTCCAGCCACGAGATTGATATATTTGATAGATAGATACATAGATTACATAGATCAATAGATGCAATATACATTTGATAGATACCAATTACATAGATCAAAAGATGCAATATACATTTGATAGATACGAATTACATAAATCAAAAGATGCAATATACATTTGATAGATATGAATTACATAGATCAAAAGATGTAATATACATTTGATAGATACGAATTACATGGATCAAAAGATGCAATATACATTTGATAGATACGAATTACATAGATCAATAGATGCAATATACATTTGATAGATACGAATTACATAGATCAAAAGATGCAATATACATTTGATAGATACGAATAACAGATCAAAAGATGCAATATACATTTGATAGATACGAATAACATAGATCAAAAGATGCAATATACATTTGATAGATACGAATTACATGGATCAAAAGATGCAATATCCATTTGATAGATATGAATTACATAGATCAATAGATCCAATATACATTTGATAGATACGAATTACATAGATCTATAGACGCAATATACATTTGATAGAAACGAATTACATAGATCAAAAGATGCAATATAAATTTGATAGATACGATTTACATAGATCAAAAGATGCAATATGCATTTGATAGACACAAATTACATAGATCAATAGATGCAATATATATTTGATAGAGACGATTGATAGTTAGATAGATTCGATAGATAAATAGATAGATTTGATAGATATATAATTTCCCTGACAGAGTATAACATTAAGACATGCTTTCTGGGATCCGTGGTGTGTTAAGTAGTACTATTTTGAGCAGTTTAATATCTGTTACTCCCCCTATCGGGGGAGGTCTATATGGCCTTGATTTTGGAACAGGGAGATGGAAGAAGATGCTTGGTCTGTCCTCCTACTTCAAATTTGGCCGAAACACAAGTGGCTGTAACAAAACAGTCCGGCCATGAGATCGATATATTTGATAGATAGATAGATACATAGATTACATAGATGAATAGATGCAATATACATTTGATAGATACAAATTACATAGATCAAAAGATGCAATATACATTTGATAGATACGAACTACATAGATCAAAAGATGCAATATACATTTGATACATACGAATTACATGGATCAAAAGATGCAATATATATTTGATAGATACGAATTACATAGATCAATAGATGCAATATACATTTGATAGATACAAATTACATAGATCAAAAGATGCAATATACATTTGATAGATACAAATAACATAGATCAAAAGATGCAATATACATTTGATAGATACGAATTACATAGATCAAAAGATACAATATACATTTGATAGATACGAATTACATGGATCAAAATATGCAATATACATTTGATTGATACGAATTACATAGATCAATAGATGCAATATACATTTGATAGATACGAATTACATAGATCAATAGATGCAATATACATTTGATAGACACGAATTACATAGATCAAAAGAAGCAATATAGTTTTGATAGATACGATTTACATAGATCAAAAGATGCAATATACATTTGATAGATACGAATTACATAGATCAATAGATGCAATATATATTTTATAGATACGATTGATAGATAGATTCGATAGATAGATAGATTTGATAGATATATAATTTCCCTGACAGAGTATAACAATAAGACATGCGGTCTGGGACCCGTGGTGTGTTAAGTAATACTATTCTTAGCAGTTTAATACCTGTTACTCCCCCTATCGGGGGAGGTCTATATGGCCTTGATTTTCGGAACAGGGAGATGGAAGAAGATGCTTGGTCTTTCCTCCTACTTCAAATTTGGCCGAAACACAAGTGGCTGTCACAAAACAGTCTGGCCACAAGATTGATATATAAAATAGATACATAGATTGCATAGATCAAAAGATGCAATATACATTTGATAGATACGAATTACATAGATCAAAAGATGCAATATACATTTGATAGATACGAATTACATAGATCAAAAACATAATTTATGTAAGAACTTACCTGATAAATTCATTTCTTTCATATTAGCAAGAGTCCATGAGCTAGTGACGTATATGGGATATACATTCCTACCAGGAGGGGCAAAGTTTCCCAAACCTCAAAATGCCTATAAATACACCCCTCACCACACCCACAAATGAGTTTAATGAATAGCCAAGAAGTGGGGTGATAAGAAAAAAGTGCGAAGCATAAATATAAGGAATTGGAATAATTGTGCTTTATACAAAAAAATCATAACCACCACAAAAAAGGGTGGGCCTCATGGACTCTTGCTAATATGAAAGAAATGAATTTATCAGGTAAGTTCTTACATAAATTATGTTTTCTTTCATGTAATTAGCAAGAGTCCATGAGCTAGTGACGTATGGGATAATGACTACCCAAGATGTGGATCTTCCACGCAAGAGTCACTAGAGAGGGAGGGATAAAATAAAGACAGCCAATTCCGCTGAAAATAATCCACACCCAAACAAAGTTTAAAACTTATAATGAAAAAAACTGAAATTATAAGCAGAAGAATCAAACTGAAACAGCTGCCTGAAGTACTTTTCTACCAAAAACTGCTTCAGAAGAAGAAAAACACATCAAAATAGTAGAATTTAGTAAAAGTATGCAAAGAAGACCAAGTTGCTGCTTTGCAAATCTGAACAACCGAAGCTTCATTCCTAAACGCCCAGGAAGTAGAAACTGACCTAGTAGAATGAGCTGTAATCCTTTTAGGCGGAGTTTTACCTGACTCGACATAAGCATGATGAATTAAAGATTTCAACCAAGATGCCAAAGAAATGGTAGAAGCCTTCTGACCTTTCCTAGAACCGGAAAATATAACAAATAGACTAGAAGTCTTTCGGAAATTCTTAGTAGCTTCAACATAATATTTCAAAGCTCTAACTACATCCAAAGAAAGCAATGATTTCTCCTTAGAATTCTTAGGATTAGGACATAATGAAGGAACCACAATTTCTCTACTAATGTTGTTAGAATTCACAACCTTAGGTAAAAATTTAAAAGAAGTTCGCAACACCGCCTTATCCTGATGAAAAATCAGAAAAGGAGACTCACAAGAAAGAGCAGATAATTCAGAAACTCTTCTGGCAGAAGAGATGGCCAAAAGGAACAAAAACTTTTCAAGAAAGTCATTTAATGTCCAAAGAATGCATAGGTTCAAACGGAGGAGCTTGAAGAGCCCCCAGAACCAAATTCAAACTCCAAGGAGGAGAAATTGACTTAATGACAGGTTTTATACGAACCAAAGCTTGTACAAAACAATGAATATCAGGAAGATTAACAATCTTTCTGTGAAAAGAACAGAAAGAGCAGAGATTTGTCTTTTCAAGGAACTTGCAGACAAACCTTTATCCAAACCATCCTGAAGAAACTGTAAAAGTCTCGGAATTCTAAAAGAATGCCAGGAAAAAAGATGAGAAAGACACCAAGAAATATAAGTCTTCCAGACTCTATAATATATCTCCCTAGATACGGATTTACGAGCCAGAGAAACCTCTTTGACTAAGAATCAAGAGTTCAATCTCCATACCTTTAAATTTAAGGATTTGAGATCCTGATGGAAAAAAAGGACCTTGTGACAGAAGGTCTGGTCTTAACGGAAGAGTCCACGGTTGGCAAGAGGCCATCCGGACAGGATCCGCATACCAAAAACCTGAGAGGCCATGCTGGAGCCACCAGCAGAACAAATGAGCATTCCTTCAGAATCTTGGAGATTACTCTTGGAAGAAGAACTAGAGGCGGAAAGAAATAGGCAGGATGATACTTCCAAAGAAGTGACAACGCATCCACTGCTTCCGCTTGAGGATCCCTGGATCTGGACAGATACCTGGGAAGTTACTTGTTTAGATGAGAAGCCATCAGATCTATATCTATATATTTGAACAATGAAGAAATACCTCTGGGAGAAGAGACCATTCGCCCGGATGAAACGTGTGGCGACTGAGATAATCCGCTTCCCAATTGTCTATACCTGGGATATGAACCGCAGAAAACTAGACAGGAGCTGGATTCCGCCCATACCAGAATTTGAGATACTTCTGTCATAGCCAGAGGACTGTGAGTCCCTCCTTGATGATTGATGTATGCCACAGTTGTGACATTGTCTGTCTGAAAACAAATGAATGATTCTCTCTTTAGAAGAGGCCAAGACTGAAGAGCTCTGAAAATTGCACGGAGTTCCAAATATTGATCGGTAATCTCACCTCCTGAGATTCCCAAACCCCTTGTGCTGTCAGAGACCCCCACACAGCTCCCCAACCTGTAGGACTTGCATCTGTTGAAATTACAGTCCAGGTTGGAAGAACAAAAGAAGCCCCCTGAACTAGACGATGGTGATCTGTCCACCACGTCAGAGAGTGTCGTACAATCGGTTTTAAAGATATTAATTGAGATATCTTTGTGTAATCCCTGCACCACAGGTTCAGCATACAGAGCTGAAGAGGCCGCATGTGAAAACGAGCAAAGGGGATCGCGTCCGATGCCGCAGTCATAAGACCTAGAATTTCCATGCATAAGACTACCGAAGGGAAAGATTGTGACTGAAGGTTTCGACAAGCTGATATCAACTTTAGACGTCTCATGTCTATCAAAGATAGAGACATGGATACTGAATCTATCTGAAAACCTAAAAAGGTTACCTAAGTCTGAGGAATCAATGAACTTTTTGGTAAATTGATCCTCCAACCATGATGTTGAAGAAACAACACAAGTCGATTCAAATGAGATTCTGCTAAATGTGAAGACTGAGCAAGTACCAAGATATCATCCAAATAAGGAATACCACAATACCCTGTTCTCTGATTACAGACAGAAGGGCACCGAGAACCTTCGTAAAAATTCTTGGAGCTGTAGCTAGGCCAAACGGCAGAGCCACAAACTGGTAATGCTTGTCTAGGAAAGAGAATCTCAGAAACTGATAGTGATCTGGATGAATCGGAATATGCAGATATGCATCCTGTAAATCTATAGTAGACATATAATGCCCTTGTTGAACAAAAGGCAGGATAGTCCTTACAGTTACCATTTTGAATGTTGGTATCCTTACATAACGATTCAATATTTTTAGATCCAGAACTGGTCTGAAGGAATTTTCCTTCTTTGGTACAATGAAGAGATTTGAATAAAACCCCAGTCCCTGTTCCAGAACTGGAACTGGCAAAATTACTCCAGTCAACTCTAGATCTGAAACACATTTCAGAAATGCTTGAGCCTTCGCTAGGTTTACTGGGACACGGGAAAGAAAAAATCTCTTTGCAGGAGGCCTTATCTTGAAGCCAATTCTGTACCCTTCTGAAACAATGTTCTGAATCCAAAGATTGTGAATGGAATTGATCCAAATTTCTTAGAAAAAACGTAATCTGCCCCCTACCAGCTGAGCTGGAATGAGGGCCGCACCTTCATGTGGACTTAGGAGCTGGCTTTGACTTTCTAAAAGACTTGGATTTATTCCAGACCGGAGATGGTTTCCAAACTGATACCGCTCCTGAGGATGAAGGATCAGGTTTTTGTTCCTTGTTGTGACAAAAGGAACGAAAACGATTATTACCCTGGAAAGAAAGGGAAAGCAGAGTAGACTTAGAAGACATAACAGCATTCCAAGACTTAAGCCATAAAGCTCTTCTAGCTAAAAATAGCTAGAGACATATACCTGACATCAACTCTAATGATATCAAAGATGGCATTACAAATAAAATTATTAGCATGTTGAAGAATAAAAATGCTATGAGAATTATGATCTGTTTCTTGTTGCGCTAAAGCTTCTAACCAAAAGATGAAGCTGCAGCAACATCCGCTAAAGATATAGCAGGTCTAAGAAGATTACCTGAACACAAGTAAGCTTTTCTTAGAAAGGATTCAATTTTCCTATTTAAAGGATCCTTAAGGAAGTACCATCTGCCGTAGGAATAGTAGTACGCTTAACAAGAGTAGAGACAGCCCCATCAACTTTAGGGATTTTGTCCCAAAAACTCTAATCTGCCAGATGGCACAGGATATAATTGCTTAAAACGTTTAGAAGGAGTAAATGAATTACCCAAATTATTCCATTCCCTGGAAATTACTTCAGAAATAGCACTAGGGACAGGAAAAACTTCTGGAATAACTACAGGAGATTTAAAAACCTTATCTAAACGTTTAGATTTAGTATCAAGAGGACCAGAATCCTCAATTTCTAATGCAATTAGGACTTCTTTAAGTAAAGAACGAATAAATTTCATTTTAAATAAATATGAAGATTTATCAGCATCAACCTCTGAGACAGAATCCTCTGAACCAGAAGAACCATTATCAGAATCAGAATGATGATGTTCATTTAAAAATTCATCTGAAAAATGAGAAGTTTTAAAAGACTTTTTTACGTTTACTAGAAGGAGGAATAAACAGACATAGCCTTCTTAATGGATTTAGAAACAAAATCTCTTATGTTAACAGGAACACTCTGAGTATTAGATGTTGACAGAACAGCAACAGGTAATGTAACAGTACTAAAGGAAATATTATCTGCATTAACAAGTTTGTCATGACAAACAGTACAAACAACAGCTGGAGGAACAGATACCATAAGTTTACAGTAGATACACTTAGCTTTGGTAGTTCCAGCCCCAGGCAGCGATTTTCCAGAAGTATCTTCTGACTCAGTTTCAACGTGGGACATCTTGCAATATGTAATAGAAAAAACAACATATAAAGCAAAATTGATCAAATTCCTTAAATGACAGTTTCAGGAATGGGAAAAAAATGCCAGTGAACAAGCTTCTAGCAACCAGAAGCAATAAAAAATGAGACTTAAATAATGTGGAGACAATAGTGACGCCCATATATTTTTTTAGCGCCAAAAAAGATGCCCACATTATTTGGCGCCTAAATGCTTTTGGCGCCAAAAATGACGCCACATCCGGAACGCCGACACTTTTGGCGCAAAAGAACGTCAAAAATGACGCAACTTCCGGCGACACGTATGACGCCGGAAACAGAAAAAAAAAATTTGCGCCAAAAAAGTCTGCGCCAAGAATGACGCAATAAAATGAAGCATTTTCAGCCCACAGGAAAAAAGTCAAATTTTTAAGGTAAGAAAAAAATAGATTTATTCATATGCATTATCCCAAATATGAAACTGACTGTCTGAAATAAGGAATGTTGAACATCCTGAGTCAAGGCAAATAAATGTTTGAATACATATATTTAGAACTTTATAAAAAAGCGCCCAACCATAGCTTAGAGTGTCACAGAAAATAAGATTTACTTACCCCAGGACACTAATCTACATGTTGTAGAAAGCCAAACCAGTACTGAAACGAAAATCAGCAGAGGTAATGGTATATAAATAAGAGTATATCGTCGATCTGAAAAGGGAGGTAAGAGATGAATCTCTACGACCGATAACAGAGAACCTATGAAATAGATCCCGTAGAAGGAGATCATTGAATTCAAATAGGCAATACTCTCCTCACATCCCTCTGACATTCACTGCACGCTGAGAGGAAAACCGGGCTCCAACCTGCTGCGGAGCGCATATCAACGTAGAATCTAGCACAAACTTACTTCACCACCTCCATAGGAGGCAAAGTTTGTAAAACTGATTTGTGGGTGTGGTGAGGGGTGTATTTATAGGCATTTTGAGGTTTGGGAAACTTTGCCCCTCCTGGTAGGAATGTATATCCCATACGTCACTAGCTCATGGACTCTTGCTAATTACATGAAAGAAAGATGCAATTTACATTTGATAGATACGAATTACATAGATCAAAAGATGCAATATACATTTGATAGATACAAATTACATATATCGAATTATGCAATATACATTTGATAGATATGAATTACATGGATCAAAAGATGCAATATACATTTTATAGATACGAATTACATAGATCAATAGATGCAATATACATTTGATAGATATGAATAACATAGATCAAAAGATGCAATATACATTTGATAGATATGAATTACATAGATCAAAAGATGCAATATACATTTGATAGATACAAATTACATGGATCAAAAAATGCAATATACATTTGATAGATACGAATTACATAGATCAATAGATGCAATATATATTTGATAGATACAAATTCCATAGATCAATAGATGCAATATACATGTCATAGATACGAATTGCATAGAACAATAGATGCAATATACATTTCATAGATACTAATTGCATAGATCAAAAGATGCAATATGCATTTGATAGATACAAATTACATAGATCAAAAGATGCAATATACATTTGATAGATATGAATTACATAGATCAATAGATGCAATATACATTTGATAGATATGAATTACATAGATCAATAGATGCAATATACATTTGATAGATACGAATTCCATAGATCAATAGATGCAATATACATTTGATAGATACGAATTGCATAGATCAATAGATGCAATATACATTTGATAGATACGTATTACATAGATCAAAAGATGCAATATACATTTGATAGTTACGAATTACATAGATCAATAGATGCAAAATACATTTGATAGATATGAATTACATAGATCAAAAGATGCAATATACATTTGATAGATACGAATTACATAGATCAATAGATGTAATATACATTTGATAGATACGAATTGCATAGATCAATAGATGCAATATACATTTGATAGATACGATTGATAGTTAGATAGATTTGATAGATAAATAAATAATTTGCTAGATATATAATTTCCCAGACAGAGAATTACAAAGACGTGCGGTTTGGGACCCATGGTAAGGTTACTTCCTTTTGCACAATCGAGTACAGGTTGGGGTCCGGGATTGGCTTTTGAGCAAAGAAATTGTGGCCGGGTACGAATTACATAGATCAAAAGATGCAATATACATTTGATAGATATGAATTACATAGATCAATAGATGCAATACACATTTGATAGATACGATTTTAAGGAGTGTGTGTCACCATAAGCTTACTGGTGTGTTTGTAAAAGCTAGTCCTGAGTAAAATAGTAGTAGTTCCTTCTGGAACAGGTAGTCCTGTCTGATTCTTTCAGGTATACCAGTTGCAGAGGTTCTAACCCTGCATTCTGGCTGCACCTCTCCCTGCAAGAGAGATCTTTTACAGAGTCTGTGGACCTGTATGCAAAGAGCTGGCCTGCCTGAAATGAGCAGCAAGGCAGAGGGATCTATTCCTGCCTATAAGAAACCAGAGGGCATGCTACCTGCTGGAAGTGTACAGTGAGGCAGAGGGATCTATTCCTGCCTAGAAGCAGACAGGCAAAGGGGACGCTACCTGCCTGGGAGCCCACTGAGACCAGCCCAGCTGGGGGAGATACAGCCGCTGGCTTGACCCCGGTCTCAGCCACGATAGCCCTGGTCCCACTATTTGGAGACAGAGGGATCTATTCCTGCCAAGAAGCAGCCTGGCAGGGGGATTTATTCCTGCCTAGAAGCAGACAGGCAGAGGGGACGATACCTGCCAAGAAAGAGCTGAAGGGCAGAGAGGATTCTACCTGACTGGGAGTCCACTGAGACCAGCCCAGCTGGGGGAGATACAGCTGCTGGCTTGACACCGGTCTCAGCAACTATATCTCTGGTCCCACTATCCAGTGGCCACCCCTGGGTTTGGACAGAGGAAGGGAGACCCCCTAGTGGAGTACCGCTACATCCGGGAGATGGAAAAAGATGTTTGGACACCCAGTACAGGTCGTTCTCCTTCAGCTTTTTTATATGAGGGTCTCCGACCCCAAACAGGCCCGACAGCATGAAAGACCCCATCTGCCATGACTTACTTTTGCACAATCGAGTACAGGTATGGCATCGATTTTAGGAACCCAGAGATTATTTTTAGGAACCGGGAGATGGAAAAAGATGCTTGGACACCCAGTACAGGTCGTTCTCCTTCAGCCTTTTTATACGAGGGTCCACGACCCTCAACAGGCATGACAGCATGAAATACCCCATATGCCATGACTTCCTTTTGAACAATCGAGTACAGGTATGGCATCAATTTTAGGAACCCGGAGATAATTTTTAGGAACCGGGAGATGGAAAAAGATGCTTGGACACCCAGTACAGGTTGTTCTCCTTCAGCCTTTTTATACGAGGGTCCCCAACCCTCAACAGGCACGACAGCATGAAAGACCCCATATGCCATGACTTCCTTTTGCACAATCGAGTACAGGTATGGCATCGTTTTTAGGAACCGGGAGATAATTTTTAGGAACCAGGAGATGGAAAAAGATGCTTGGTCGGTCCTCCTACTTCAAATTTGGGGCACTGCGCGTGCAATCTACTGTGCCACCAGATATGAGTGGTGTGTTAAGTAGTACTATTCTTAACAGTTTAATCACTGTTATGTGCCTTTTTTTTGGTTTGGGTTTTGTAGCCACAGTGCAGCACCAGAGGCCAGAAAAATTAGTCATGTACAAATGCCTGAAAAATTAGGTATTGTTGCAGCCGCTGCTGTAGCAGTGTCCAGAAAAATTGATGTTTGTTTGACAGTTAGAAAGTGCCCTAAAACATTGTGGCTTGAACCCTAGTTGTTGGCGGATAAGTCACGCAAGTCATCCGGCATTCGAAGATAAAATACAGCAGCGTGTGTACCATTTGTAGCCCAAGGCAGCTCATCTCATCAGGCCTTTTATACTCTAATGTATCGTACAATGTCAGTCCCTTCGGGATCCATCCCCCATTCATTTTAATAAAGGTGAGATAATCAAGACTTTTTTGACCTAGGCGACTTCTCTTGTCAGTGACAATACCTCCTGCTGCATTGAAGGTCCTTTCTGACAGGACACTTGAAGCGGGGAAGGCCAGAAGTTCGATTGCAAATTGGGATAGCTCAGGCCAAAGGTCAAGCCTGCACACCCAGTAGTCAAGGGGCCCATCGCTCCTCAGAGTGTCGAGATCCGCAGTTAATGCGAGGTTGTCTGCTACCTGTCGGTTGAGTCTTTCTCTGAGGCTGGATCCCGAAGGGCTGTGGCGATGCATAGGAATTAAAAAGGTCCGCATGTCCTCCATCAACAACACGTCTGGAAAGTGTCCTGTCCTTGCCGGCGTGGTCGTGGGAGGATTACTTTCATCTCTTCCCCTGTTAGATTCCCGTTGTGCTGTGACATCACCCTTATACGCTGTGTAAAGCATACTTTTTAATTTATTTTTGAACTGCTCCATCCTTTCCAACTAGTGGGAATTTGGTAACAATTCAGTCACTTTATGCTTATACCGGGGGTCTAGTAGCGTGGACACCCAATACAGGTCGTTCTCCTTCAGCTTTTTTATATGAGGGTCCCTCAACAGGCACGACAGCATGCCGCTGGTCCAGCAAGTGATGCTGATAAGACTGTTTCTGGTGGTGATGGAGACCACAACTCTTCCTCTTCACGCTCATCTATGGCCTGATCCAGCACTCTTCACAGGGCACGCTCCAGGAAGAAAACAAATGGTATGATGTTGCTGATGGTGCCTTCGGTGTGACTGACTAGGTTTGTCACCTTCTCAAAAGGACGCATAAGCCTACAGGCATTGCGCATGAGCATCCAGTAATGTGGGAAAAAAATCCCCAGCTCCCCAGAGGCTGTCCTGGCTTCCCGGTCATACAAATACTCATTAACAGCTTTTTCTTGTTGTAGCAGGCGGTCGAACATTAGGAGTGTTGAATTCCAACGTGTCGGGCTGTCGCAAATCAAGCGCCTCACTGGCAGGTTGTTTCGCCGCTGGATATCTGACAAGTGCCCCATGGCCGTGTAGGAACGCCTGCAATGGCCACACACCTTCCTGGCCTGCTTCAGGACATCCTGTAAGCCTGGGTACTTATACACAAAGCCTTTTACAATCAGATTACACACGTGTGCCATGCACGGCACATGTGTCAACTTGCCCAATTTCAATGCCGCCACCAAATTACTTTCATTCTCAGAAACAACTTTGCCTATCTCCAGTTGGTGCAGAGTTAGCCACTGATCCACCTGTGCATTCAGGGCGGACAGGAGTGCTGGGCCGATGTGACACTCTGCTTTCAGGCAAGTCAACCTCAAGACGGCATGACACTGCCATATCCGGGATGTTGAATAGTACCTGGGGAGCTGGGGGGGTGCCGTTGATGTGGAGCAAGACGCAGCAGCAGAAGAGGACTCAGCCGCGGAAGAGGTTATGGAAGAGGATGGAGTAGGAGGAGTAGAGGAGGTAGCAGCAGGCCTGCCTGCAAGTCGTGGCAGTGTCACCAACTCCTCTGCAGAGCCACACATTCCATGCTTGTCAGATGTCAGCAGGTTTACCCAATGCGCAGTGTCGGTGATATACCTGCCCTGACCATGCTTTGCAGACCAGCTATCAGTGGTCAGATGGACCCTTGCCCCAACGCTGTGTGCCAGACATGCCATTACTTCGAGTACAGGTTGGGGATTGCCTTTTGTGAAAAGAAATTTCTGCCAGGTACCTTCCACTGCGGTGTCCCAATAGATATAAATTTTTTGAACGCCTCAGACTCCACAAGCTTGTATGGTAAAAGCTGGCAGGCTAAGAGTTCAGACAAGCCAGCTGTCAGACGCTGGGCAAGGGGGTGACTTTGGGAAATTGGCTTCTTACACTCAAACATGTCCTTGACAGACACCTGACTGTGGGCAGATGACCAGGAACTGCTATGTAAGAGAGACTGAGTGGCGGATGGTTGAGAGGGGGCAAGGAGGACAGCAGTGGTTGAAGATGCTGGAGCAGGAGAAGGATGGCGGTTTTGAGTTTGTGTGCTGCTTCTACTCATGTGTTCATCCCATCGGCGTTTGTGATGTGAGACCATGTGCCTTCTCAAAGCAGTTGTACCTAGGTGGTTGTTGGACTTCCCACGACTCAATTTCTTTTGGCACAGGTTGCAAATGGCATCGCTGTTGTCAGAGGCAGACACACAAAAAAATGCCACACTGCTGAGCTCTGTGATGACGGCACTCTGGTGGTGGCAACAGCATGCGTTGATTGGCGTGCTGTCTGGCTGACCCCGGGGGCCGATGCATGCTGTCTGACTGTGCCACTATCTCCTTGTGATGACCTCCCCCTGCTTCCAACTCATCTCCTCCTCCTCCTCTCTGTCTCCCCATCTGAACGTTCCCCCTCTTCTTCTTCTCTTCTAGCGGGCACCCACGTGAGATCCAAATCAACAAAGGAAGCAGCAGTGGGTACAACATC